>NW_009598937.1:4440-48235 GCF_000690535.1 Cariama cristata
GCAGGAATGACTGAAACAGAGAAATGAGAGTAATCGTGCACTGCGGCGAGGAAATCCTGGCTGAAGTTATATCTGAGTTTATCTGATGACTCTCTGTTTTCAGTGTTCAAATGTAATTTAAATGGGGAAATTCAGGTACTTAAACATAATGCCTTTGGAGATGACGGCAGTTGCTGGAGTCATCTAAATGTGTTGGCAGCTTTGACACAGGATTTATGGCAGGATTTGTGCCCTGCTGGAGCAGCAGCTGCAAGCCAGACGGGCTTCTCAGAGCATCTAAAATGACATTAGAGAACTCTTCTTATATTTAGGCACCTGAATCTCTCTAAATGTTCCTTTCTTGGAAATCAGTGTTTTAGAATCCATTCAATGCTACTTCTAAGTTACAGGAATGGTAAAGTTGTGTAATCAAATACAGAGCAGAAAATTACTGAACGAAAGCACCTCAGGCAGTCTTGTGTATGCACCTTGACACAGTCCTTAGCATATCAGATAATTTTTCCTACAAAACCCATGTTGCATTCAGTCTTTGAAAGGTAGATACTTATGCAAACCTATAAATACTTATAGATATAAACCTACAGATACTTATGCATCCTTTAATTACTGTGTACCTTTCAGACTCTACAGCGAATATGAAATTATTAGTTTCCTCATGGAAAGTTATTAATGAATTTTCCTCATGGAAAGTTATTAGTGAATCCTAATGAATACAACTTTACAGTGTCTCTCCCTGAAAAAGTTACCTCAATTCCGAATTTGCTGTAGTAGCTGTGATGTCAAAATCTTTAAAGTGAAAAAAAGGGACAGGTAGTGTGGACAAAACACCTTGATGTTGCACGTGTCTTGTGTTCATACAGGTCTTGTTGAGAATATGCTGGAGTTCATAGATTAATAGAAGGCTTGTCCAATTAATGTGTTTCACACTTGCATGCTGCACGCCATTGCAACTTAATAAAGGTTTCAAAAGGTGTGTTATGTTCACCTTATCCTAGAGAGGAGTACTAATAAAAGGGGATGATAAAGTTCAAGTCATTAAGTTTACATTTGCAGCGTAAGCAAATTAGGAGCGGGAAGACAAAATAGTGCAACATAAGAGCTAGGATGGAGATAAATGATTCAGGTGAGAGGAGGCGGGCAGGGAGAAGGGAGGACAGGACATAGATGGCTGTGGGAACACTCACTTCCCGTCTCCGCAGCCTGGATATGTTGGAGGACTTTGTAGTGACACACAGGGAAACAGCACAGAGAGTGCTTTTAAGTGCAGAAGAGTACTTTGCTTTACCTCTGATTTGATCCTGGAATCTCTGTTTCCAATATTAAAATGATTAGTCCTAAAAGCCTAGCCTTAGGTCCAAAATGTGTCTTCTACTTACAAGGCAGGGTGAGCCTCAGGGAAACTAGAGATGATGAGGTGCAGTGTCTCAGTGGCAGCAATGAATCAGCAGAGAGGATGAAGGCAAAGTGCCTGCTCCTGGCAAAACAGGAGATCCTGCCGGGAATGGATGCCCCTGTGCTGTCCCTGCTGCCACTGGCACAGGGCACTGAGATGTTCTGCAAGGCTCTGGGTGAGCCCCAAGATGCCACAAACATCACTTCTAGGGGGGATAGTCAAGGTTAGTACCCACAGGGCTGAAATCCTTTGTAGACTCTGTCCTCAGTCCTCTAGGTCAATATCCAACTGCCTCAACTATAAGCCTGTCCTTTTGGCCTGTAAACCACTGTCTCCTTCACGATACGTCTTTCCAGTATCTTCAGTGAATGAAATGGGCCCGTGAGGTGAAAAGAAATTGTTGTAGAGACCAAGCTATAAAGTATGTGCATAAAGGGAGTCAAATGAAGGCTGTACAAGAACTCTTAATTTTCCCATTTCCTAATTTCTTCATTTAACATTTTTGTAATGTGGTATTTGAAAGAAAAAAAGCCATTTCCTATTTTCACTCAAAAAAATTCCAGACAGACCACAGAAAAAAATTAATTCCATGATGTGACTCGTTCTCGACTCTTATCAGTGGGGTTGGGACCTTTTTAGATCCATAGCAAATCCTCTACCCTCTTTCTGTTTTTAAGTTAAGGGGAAGGATTTTGTCTGCCATCTGCACACCTCTGAGGCAGAAAAAGATTTAATTCCATGTCCAGGAGGGCAATATGATCTAATGACCAGAGGATCCCTGTATCTCCCCCTCTGCCCCACCATTCCTGCACATGTGCTACACTGTCCCTACCAGTGTCTGCCCCCTCCCTTGTTCCTGATTAAATTGCTCTGATAATTTTTGTTGTACATGTGAGGAAAGATTTGATGACACATGTTAAGAAAAGACTATTTGTTAGATTTTTGTTTTCTTTACAGTGTTACAATGTTGGCTTGGGGAAAGGCACACAGTGTTTGCTCCAGAAGCACATTTCCTGTGGCAAATTTAATATTGAATTGACAGGGGGCTAAATCCATACCAAGACTGAAGCTTCCCAATGCTCAGTGTTTTAATGACTGACCAAATCCCAGGCTTTTCCTGAGACCCAGAACAAGGCTCCAAACACTTTCCACAGCCCATCATGCCCTTAGACTGCGATGGCAGCGCTGGAGTTGTCCTCCAGACCCTTGCAAGGATGGGCCATCTCTTCTGCGGCACATCAGTGCACTGGGACATGGTGAGGCTGGAGGCTTGCAGGGTTATCAGGGCCATTTACACCACCTGTAAGTGCACATTAGCAAGAGGCAGACAGACGCACCGCAGATTGATCCTGGGAAAGTCCATGCTGCTTCTTGCTTTTAAAAAATGACAGTGCTGGAGATACATTTCCCTGTGGCTTTTATCAGACTCCCCTTTAGGAGCTTAAAGAGCAACTGAGCTCTTTAAAGCTATTGCACATGGGTTTTGGTACCTTCCTTTTGCTCTCCTACCTTAGTAATTTTGCACTTGGTCATGTATTTCAGTGATTGCTGGGGCCCTCCAGGGTTACTGCCAAGAGGACCTAGGAGCTAAACCATCTCCCAGTGCTTGCCTCAGTGTCACAGCATGTGTAAAATGATAGCTGCAGCTGCAAGGTTTGGCATGCACATCCCTGAGCAGTTGCGGGAACTGCACTTATTGCATCCTTGAGGTTAGGACCTGGGCCAGCTTCCTCACCAGGGTTTGCACCCTCACCACAGGGCTGCACATCCCGCTGTGTCAAATTACCGTCCTTTCCATGGAAGAGGCTGCTCCAGACACCCTTTGCTTGTGGTTAGCGTGGGAGATGTGGATGTCCATCTCTCACCCAAAACAGGGCGGAGATTTGAAGCTAGTGCCTCTCTGCCCCAGTGGTGCAGGTAAAGTTACGTTCCCTGCTGTCAGTTATGGGTCACTTAAACCTGTCAAGACAAGGTAGGAGAGGCTCTGCAGAAACTCTTGTTGGGACTTTGCTGTGAACTAGGGCTAGTTCTGGGCAACTTCTGGCAATTTGTACATGGTCACTGGGAAATAGGGCACTGGCAAAAGCTGAAAGTGGTTTTTGACATTCATCAGCAGGCTTTGAATTAGTAGATAAATACGTAATAAGATCCAGTGGCAGGACACTGATGGTCAACTTGGTAATGTGCAAATTTTTAAAGGTGAAAGTGATTAACCACTAGAAAACCTTGTCACAGGATTGGTGAAACCAATCACTAGATTTTTGGTTTTATTTTTAATCAAGAGTACCTGTTTTCTGAAAGGGATGCTTTAGTTCAAACAAGAACCGACTTGAAAACGTCTGCTGGTTTGGTCTGGTAGGTTCCACAAGTCACCAAGCCAGATGATCACAACTGATCCTTGTTACCCTATGATTATTTGAGAAAGAGGCACTGGATACTTTGATGTCTTTTGTGGGTTAGACTAGCTCTTCTTTGCACCTTAAATGTTGCTATGTGAACTCAGAGTGATCCGAATATAAGTGTGTAATTTTGTGCTTGTATCTTCCTGGACATTCCTCAGCACTTCCTTTTGAATGTCCTTCCCTTAAGGCAGATGGCTATCAGCTACCACCAATTACATGTAAACTCTGTTCAATTCTTGCTAGTGGAAGTCCGTCTCAACTAATGACAACAGAAGATAATTTCTCCTGTTGCCCTAATTCATCTGGCTTGTTTTCTCAAACCCATTTCCAGTTTACTCAAACCCTGCTCCATAACATCCTTCTTCCTCCAAAAGGAAGTCATAAAAATTAATATTGAAGAGCTCATGACTTTCTTTAGGCAAAAAAAGTGCAGACAGATTTCTAAATCTGATATGCTCCCCAGCTTTGTATTTCTTCCCTTAGACTGTAAAACTGAAATATCTCTGTGAGTAGAGGTGAATGTGTCACAACTAAATTTGCTACAGACCAACTGATCAGGCATCCATGTGTCATCATGTGAACCCACGAGGAATTTCCTGACTATGAAAGATACCATATCAACCCACATTTATTATTTTGGTGAAATACAAGTGTGATATTTTTAGATGCTTTTTTTCAGTAATGCAGTCCTGAAGTTTATTCTATGAAATGCCATCTTTATTTGCAAGTGGATAGCTAAAATAAGTTTTATTTTCCTTTTCTCTTTCTCCTTCAGTTTAAGTAATTGGTTATTGCATATGCACAATCTGTGTTACTTAGCAAAATTATACTGTATAATATTTGTATTTCTGTCTATAGACTTAAAGCAAAAACCAGGATCTTTGTGAGACCTTTTTCATGGCACTTACGGATAGCCAAACCATATTTGTTAATCTCCTGTTAAGTTCCCCAGACAACACCTTCCCTTACATTAGAAACTGTCCTACCTATTTTCACATCGGGCCGCCAAGTTTTCTTATCTACGTGCAGTACAGTTCCAGGCCACATGACAATTTCCGTAGAGACATATATGCAACAACTTCTCTCCATGGGAATGCTATTTACTTGAATTAAATGGTTAAAAACCAAATTGTAGCACATGTTAAAGCACAATTCAGGAACTAGGTTAAACCCACTGTCCATCTAGTCCAAACCCCTGGCTTAATAAATGGTCATCATGGCTTATTGTAAAACTCTGAACATCTCCAGCAGGTAGTAATGGTGTAATCAGCCAACCATAGTAGCTCTCACTATTTGGTGTTGATACGCATTGCAATGCAGGACACAGAACAGGAAGAAATGCCTGAACCATTTAATTAGTTTTCTTGCAATCATGCAATCACATTCAGAAATGTACAAAATTCTTTCTTAAAACCAGTCTCCTCTTTCCCATCAACCCAGTTGGTGATGGAGGCTGTTGGAGAACCTCTCTCTACCGAGGATCAGCTTTCCTCACCTCTCTTAGCATCTCCACTGGCTGCGCCTGCCTTAGCGAGTTGCTCTGAAGCAATAGTACAGTTTGATGTAAATACTCTAATCGTTCCCATTTACTTTGTTTCATTTTGATTCCTAAAGGGAATCAAAAGCATGAGAAGGAAATGTTGCAAGAGAAGGAAGTTAAATGACAAACTCTGTTACAAATGTATTGTAACACTTGTGCATCATTCGTCCAAGGTATACGTATGAATTACAGCATCATTTTAGGACAAGAGGAAATGGTCTCAAGTTGCGCAAGGGGAGGTTCAGGCTGGATATTAGGAAGAACTTCTTCACTGTTAGAGTCATTAAGCATTGGAATGGGCTCCCCAGGGAGGTGGTGGACTCATCATCCCTGGAGGTGTTCAAAAAACATTTAGATGTGGCGCTTCAAGACATGGTTTAGTGGGTTTAGTGGGCATGGTGGCATCGGGTGTACAGTTGGACTTGATGATCTTTGAGACCTCTTCCAACCATAATGATTCTATGATTCTATGATTCTATGATTCTATGATCATGAGATCCCAGAGGTAAGTCCTTGAGAGTTCCTGTGACAGCTAACAGCATGTGCTACAGCACAAGGACCAAGTGCCACACACAGTTTACTTGCTGCTGACTGCCAGGCATCAACACTATATTGCAGTTGGGGTCCCTCTGTCACATTTGCCAACCAGACATTGCAGCTAGGAGAACACCTAGTCTGCATCATGCCATATTGCTGTGTGGGGTAAAATAGCACATAGGCACATTTTAAATCAACAAATTCCTGTTGGTTGTCCAGTGATGGGGCAGGCTGGAGAGGCAGCCTGTTGTGTACAGTGAGATGTTTGTGTGTTATGAATCCCATCCCTCAGGCAGGATGGCCAACAACACAGCATGGATGAGATGCACAGCAAACAGCAGTAGGATACCCCTGCTGTGCTCAGAGGCTCCATTCACTGCCTTCCAGCACTGGAAGCAACAAGAGATTCTTGACTTCTTCATCAGTGCAGGCTCCAAAAAAAGGGATCAGTATTGCCATGGTGGCATCTCTCTGGCCTCTCTATGTAGACCCAGATCTACACTTCCCTTCCTTCCCTGGGCAACCTCAAACAAACTTTCCCTCTATGTCCCACTCTGACCTCCCAGCCACGCATAAGAGGTTTCAGAAGACAGTTTTGTCACTCATGGCATAGAAGGAACATACCCGTTCCTGGAGCATTTCTCTCTTCAGAGCTGGGCTTTCCCCCACTCCTCACAAGGAATGGGTTTATCCCAGTAATCCCACAGAAAACTCTGTCCTTGACCGCCTAGGGCTGCTTTGGGGGTAGCTGCTGGCCAGAGCACGCTGCCAAGTATCCTTGCAGGACAGCTAGGTTTGTATTTCTCTCCTCTACGACGAAGAGGAGGCTGCAAAACCCCTTCTCCTACCCCTCTGTGCCCAGTCCCCATACTGGAGCGGGCATGAGGCAGGTACACCTGGGAGTTCATCCTGGAGGGAGCAGGAGGTGTTTCAGAGGAGGAGAGAGGGAGGGGGAAGAGGCTGGGGAAACTGAGGTATAAAGGGAGCCTGTTCCTGCAGGGCTGGCACCAGCTCCTACCCACTCAGTGACAGACCAGCAAAAGCCTGGAGATGAGGTGCGAGGGGCAGCTCTTCCCATGTTTCTCAGTTTATAGCCTACGTTGCCCTTCCAAATCCTCTCCTTGACCTTGGGAGCTATGAACTACAGCAGCACCCAGGAAACTGAGTTTTTCTGTTCGAGCATTTATATTGGACTGTAGGAGTTCCTCAATTCAGATTTTCAGCCTTTGCTTAGAGCTATGTGCCCTCCTTGCCTGCACGTCACAGTGAGGGGGACCAGCAGGGAGCCAGGGCAGGTCGTGTGGCCCTGAGATGGGTCTGCCATGAGACGGGAAGGCCACGCTCACTCCCCAACCGCCTTCAGCCTTTGCATGTGGGGTGAGTGCGCAGGGTGTGGTCCAGGCAATTTTGGGAAGCTAGTTCTTGATCTTTGCTTTACTGTGACAGTTTTCTTCCTCACCTGTTCCTTTTTCTTTCATGCCTTTTGCTGTGTCTTTTAATATCCTTTGCAGGTCTGACTCAGCTTGACTTTTGGCAATACTCCTTTTATTGAACACAGATTTCTTTGCTGATCAAATGCTTCTGCAATACTTCTGAGCATTCTGCTACACTTAATACGACTTCTGAGATGCTGACTCAGTTTGCTTAGACTGGAGCCCTTCCTGAAAGGTTTTCTTTTGCTTGGGATAAAGGGTGAAGATACTATGGCATCTTTGGCTTTAATGCATTTCTTTGAATTCATGTCTTCTATTTCTTCAGCTGTTTGAATTAATTTCATTACACAAAAGTACCCTTTAGAAATTGAAAAACTTTTAAGTCTTCCACTAAATTTAAGCTGAATCAGGTTGTAATCATGAACCATTTTATAACAAAAGAATATAGAGGATTCACTAAATTTTCTGAATTCTTCTCTATTATCTAAGCACCTTTCCTGAACAAAACATAAAGATGTCCCTGGAACCCCTTCCCTCCTTTCCTTGCCCCATTGTGAGTGGCCCAGGCTCCCCCATGTTTCACTCCCCAGGGGTGTCCTGTGATTCCTCTTTGTTTTTCCCAGAAAATCCTTCCCATACACCTGACCATGAAACCTGATGAAAAACCTGCTGTCCTTCCCTCTGGCTGCAAACTGGGAGCGTTTGACATCTGTACATAGGAAAGGATGTGTCTCCATAACACATTTCCCAGTTGCATGAGCCAGCTGCAACCCATACTTGCACGCTGACCTCAGCCTGCTGGTCTTGGAGCACGGAGCTATAGGGACCTCCTTGTTCCTGCCCACAGGTCTCTGACCCAAACATACCCTTATCCAGGCTTTTCCAGCTTATTTCCTGCAGTCCAGTAAGGCAAAGCATGGCCCTTCCCACCTGAGGTAGGACAGGAACCAGAGCTGGGGAGCACCAGGACGAGTACCCCAACTGTATGACAATGTTGAGGGGGAGGAGACATTTTCTTCTTGTTTCTTGATGCATCTGCTAAGTTCCGACGGAAGATTGTGATTCTGAGGACGATGTCTCATCATTAGCAAATTAGACACTGTAATCTACTTCTAAATGAATCTTCTTAGGGGGCATTACTCAGGGTCAGATTAAAACTAAGTGAGGGAAAGACTGATTAAAATGTAAGGTGAGCTTCCGTTCTCTGCTTCTGGCTGGTGCAACACAAAACCCTTGAAAGGGCAGAGGTATTTTTAAACCACTTTTTTGTGGCCTGCCCTGGAACTGTCTTTAAATTATGATGCCTCACAGATGCCATGGTGATGTGCATCTTCTGCTCTCCTCTAAGTGCCAGTACCCAGGTCTGTAGGAGACCAGGTCTGCCCAAGACCATGCCTAGAGAGGAAAATATCTTCACCATGGAAGGGGGACTTTAACTGCTGCCATAGACACTTGTCCTGGGGTTGCAATCAGCAGCAAGAATCCATCCTGTACTTTTTTAGCCACCCTAGCATTATCGTGCAGGGTTGTGGGAACTTGGGCTAGTCAAGGATTTCAGCTACACTAGTGGTGTTTCCTTTAAAAAACTGGATCCCAAGTTAGGTGATGCGTTGCTGAGGGAGGAAAAAAAACTAATTCAAGATCTTCTTGGCCTAGTTGTTAATTTGTTCAGTTTTGCTCTGATTTCTGAGAGGGAAATAACCCAAACCAGCGAACAAGAGGCTGTGAGAGGCCAGTTGCACTTTACCAGGGACCCAGCTTATCCGGGGGCCTCTCATGACTGCTTTTGCTCTCCCTGACCTAGATCAACTTTTATTTACCTTTTGTAATCTCAGATTAATTCTGACTGGATTCAGATGACTGGGGTGCCACACCGATGCCATTAGGGTAATATGGAACTCTGCAAATGGGCCAGTAAAAAAATATTAGCTTTTAATTTTGACTGAAATAAATGACTTAGCGAGCCACTGTATTTCAAAGCTTTGCTATGGCAGATCAAAACTGTCCTGTTAATTAACTGCCATGTTAATTAATTAGACATGTATGAGCTGATGTTTAGCTGCAGTCAAATAGCAGGGTATTTATTTTTCTCATGCTTTACAAACGGCATTAGCATCTCTAGTTTCTTATCTCATATCTGCTGCCTCATTTCATGACCGAACATGAAGGGTGTATATGACAAACAGTGCTTTAAACTATTCTGACGTGCTCTTCTTTCTTCTCCTTCCCCATCCAGTGCCAGTAGGCTTGTGGGCTTCTTCTGCTCCATGCCCACCATCCATCCCACATGGCCTCAGTGCCACTGGGACGCCCTCACTGTGACTACTGAAAGAGAGCTTCCCCAAATGCCTGGATACAGACTCCTTTACCCACGTTGATTACTTCAAGGCACCGATTTCCAACTCGGTACTAAAATCTGCACTTTGGTTTTCATTTCTTCCGTTCCAGCCGCTGAAGCTCCTTCTAGTCTTGGTAACTGTAAGGGACGTTGCCTTTCCTCACCTCTGCTCGGTCTGCACGAGGCTCTCCCAGCCGATTACTACTGCCTTATCTAAAGTCCTCCTAATCTAATTAGGTGTTTCTTGTGAGCATACTAACAACAAAGGCCACACATCCAGAACTATTATTCGAAGCACAGAACAAAGCCTGTTTGGTGATTTTTCTGTTCAGGGCTTCTAATAGCCCAGTTTCACATTTGCTGGATAATACATTTTGTTTTCATGCCAGTGAGGCATGATCCAATTCCTACTGGAGTCCATAAAAAGGCCCCTGCTGACATTTGGCTGGGGCTCAAGACTACATCTTTATCAGAAAGCTTTGTTGTCTGCCAGTTTTTTTGAGCCTAATGCAGAAATTCAGGCAAATGCAGGGACAACTGCAAGAAGCACACTAACAAAACCAGCCAGGTATATTGATAATCCAGCTTCAGTCTTTTTACCTGAATATTTGACACAACAGATTTTAGCCTTTTCTCTGAAATCTCTGAAAAACAGATTTAAAATCTGGTTAATTTTCTAGACATCATGACTGAATTATGATTTATTTCCAAGTGAGAGGATAATGTTTTTGCATTTAAGAAAAGACAAATACTTGAAAAATTTCTGTGTTGTCACTTGGTCTGAAATGAGGTGTTAGAAAACAAAAGCAAGACCTGACCAAGAAATACTGATAGTTATTCAAGATGCAGCGTTTTCTTCGCCAAGCCTGCTGGAAGTATTTATCTCCATTGGGAAGTGCTCAACAGCTTCTGATATTTCTGTTGACTTTTTTTTGAGTGTAGATTTGAATTATATTAAAACTTTACTGTATCATAATCATGTACCTATGTACATAAAGCACATATAAGATGGGATCAAATACATTACTAGTAGACGTAGGTGTGTGTGTTCATCATAAGCCTCTCTATAGCTCAGTTTGAAGCGTGAAAAAAATGAGACAGGGATATGAACTACCAGGATAGGATGAGGACAGTTTCAGATGAGCCTGTGCTCATGGAAGTGGGGAATAAATGGAGAGGGACAAAACAGGCTGAACTCAAAGAACAGAAAAGTAGTTCTTGTTAATAATTTTAAACACACAAAGACCACTAAAAGCCTATCAAACAAACAAGGGGTGAGATTACAACGGTCCCATTTATTGTTAAAGGATAAATAAAAAGAAAAGAGAAAAACTGCTTCCTTCTTAGGAATGCACATATAGGCAGACACATTAAAAATCTTAAGAGACAGTAGGAAATACAGACTTTCGAAGGACATACTTTAGGAGGGCTGCAAACTGAGTCCAGGATGGGCAGTCATGTCCTGCCAGCTCTATGCAAGATGGCTAGGGCTTTGAAGAAAGCCCATTTTGGATACTTTTTTAATCCTATGTTTTCGTGAATACATGGAGGAAGGCAATTGGAGAAAACGTGCATAAAATTTTCATGATCAGGTAATCCATAGACCAAGATGAATTAATTAAATCTGGTAAATGATTGGAAGAAGTTACGGGTTGCTTTGGCTCCGATTTCCGCTGGTATGAAGTAGGAATAACTGCACGAATCATAGCAGTCTAAATTGGAGAAGAATTAATGCCTTAAGAATGTTTCTCAGTTTCAACATCCTACTACATTTCAGCAGTGCTTTGGGATCCAGTGAGATAAAAAGTGCTGCACAAATGTAAATGTGTCCTATTATTAAGAGTCTGCTAATTTTATTCAGGGAAATAACCCTTGCTGCTCTGAGTTCAGCAACAATTTGCATAATCTCAGGTAAGTGAATCAGAAATGTCTTTTAAGAAGGAGGCTAAACCCTAAAGAATTTAAAACTAGAAAGAACATTAAACTATTCAAACTCATCTGAATTGCCAGGTGTTTTTCTTTATAATTCATCTTTCCAGGGGCATCTTACTCCAGTTGGGTAAATGGAACAGAGGAGGGGGGAAGATAAAAAACATAAACAAAACCCAAGTAGAACATTTGAAGGAGAAGTAGCATAAATGAAGACTGAAGAACTACAAAGGAAAAAAAACCACCTCTGAGAACAAGCATTACTCACTGAGCGTTTTAGTATGACATATGGAAATTACATTTACAGTGTCATGGATGGATGGAGAAATTTTTTTGAGGCCAAAAAAATTCCTTGAGCTCCATTCTATGCCATCATTTTTGTTTTGGCATGTTTTCTGTTTTTTAGGGCATAAATACACCTCAACTATCCTACCAGGTTCTGCCTCTTTCTCTGAGACATGATGACTAACAGCAAGCATGAATGCTTGAATATCAGAACACTGTAAAAAAAGCTTGAAATCAAGGATGGTACTCACCTTGACTTCACTGAAGTCAGGATTTAATCCAGAGAGTAAGATTACTGAACACAGTACAATCCGTCATGTACCCTAGGTGTTCCTGCCATCAACTAATTGCTTTAGACTGGTTCCTGCAAATTTTACAAATGGCAAAGAGTATCTATGAGAAGCCAGAAAGGAACTGTCTGGATTCAAATTGTTCTTCAACAGTCCTTAAGCCAAAAAAAGTGTTTGGGGTCTAGGTGAAGAAAGGTGTCCCTGTCTTGAGGCTCTAAATATGCATGGCTGCTCTTTTGGGTTAGTTTTCCCATCATTGACAAAGACCTTCTTGTCAACAAAATGTTGAGCTTTCCTTTTTGCCTGTATTCTTTTAAAAGGCAAATGCAGGATACACTAGGAAGCTGTCTACTGTCACTTAGTCACAACAAGCCCATCTTAAAAACCTTTGACATCTTTCTTCCTTACTGCAATCGAAAATATGGTCTAGGGCATTTGAGGATGAGAACTTGCTTTTTAATTCCCACTCCAAATTATTCATTGTCACTTTCCTCTCATTTGTCCTTGTGCCAGTATTGTCATCTTAATTAGATAATTCTTAATTCTTTAATGACTACCTGGTGATTAGCCATTTAACAGATACATACAGAGCAATCGTTAACTCTGTATTCTAGTCTAAGCCGCTGATGCTCTTTTATTCTGCTCTTGTGGAATGAGTGCTCCACCGCTCTCTTCTTTTTAATGACCCTTCTTTGCCCTTCTCCCACTTGGAATTCACATTTTTGAGTACGGGTTTGTACAGAGTAGCGTAGATAGGATCCTAGCAGTCACCTGTACAACAGCATGAGCATATCTCCAACTACAAGAAATACTGAGCTGATGCACCCCACAATTACCTCTGTATTTTTCTGGTTGTATCACACCGATTGATCGCATTCATCCTGTGGTTGCCTAAACACCTAGGACTTTATTTTCCTCAGCCTCTTTACCCTGAAAGTTTTGCTTTTGTGTGCCCAGCCATTTCCTCAGGGATGCCATGAGGTATCAGCATACAGCGTGCAATCATTGAGTTACCTCCTTTCATAAATGTCACCTGCCAGCAGTCTGAGTCTTGGGAATTGAATCCAGCCTAAGGAGAAGCTCACCAGGGAATATGGCATTTCCTTGTTGTCCCTGTACCTCTCATGAAGATCACACACAGTTTCCATTTCCTGGAACTGTAGCTGGCGGTCATACACCAGAAGAAAGTTTCTGTGCTGGCCACTCCAGTCCGCCTTCCAGCCACTGTAGAGGTCTTTCCCAATGCTGTTCTTGGGGTTGCACAGCAATTGCTGTCCATGAGGCTTCTTTGCAAGTCTTCCTTGATTATTTTGGTTCCTGTTGTGCTAGACATGTAGCTCCACCAGAATAATATCCACCTCCTGCACTTGCATGCGTCCTCCCCCAGTGAAAACCTCCTGTCCATGTAGCTCTGAGTAGTCTTGCCCCTGGCCTGTGTTTGTGGCTTTGGGTCTTAATGTAACTGAAAGAGGAGGTTTGTTGTTATGACTGAAAAAGATCTGTTAGGGGAAACCATAGAGGTCAGCCAGACTCCATTTAACTTTCACATGGGCAAAATTGCAAGCTGGGGGCAAGACCCACAATCCCTTTACTCAAAATGCTACTACCAAGCAATATATACCTAGACAGGAACCGATGTAAGACCATGAAGAACCCAATATGTTGCAGTATCAGGCTATACGGGTTGTTAAGTTGTGCTGGCACTCAGTCTGCCATTGTGGAAGTCTGGGACTTCAGGGATGAAAGTCGTGACTGGACTAAGAAATAGGAAGAGGTTCTTGACTGTGAGGCACCAGCAAGGAGGAGGCTGCTTGTACAGCTGTCTCTAAGTCCTGCTGCCTGATACTATGTTCACAAAGACTGAACAAGTGCCTCATGTACTTTGTCAGTGTTCACATTGTTTAAAAACCCAGTGCAAGCAGACGCTTCATGCTATCCCTGTTAAAATGCCATGGCAGTGCCCCTGGAACTGCAAACTGATAGATACCTGGTAGTTCAAATATGTTTGAGAAGATTTTCTGTTATCATCCTTCCTTGCTCCTGCTGTTCTGCTACCATGTTCTTACAACACAAGAGGTTTGGGTTCTTAAAAAATAAGGAAACCTTTATTATACTTTGGAAAATGTCCAGCATTGCTTCTAGAAATGTTATTTAGGGCAAGTTTCAGGAGTCTAGTCCAATCCTGGTGTAAGTCAAGCGACAGTCAGATCTAGCTGACGTACTAATGCTAAACCAAGTTGGTGACTTGCAGTTAAGAGCACACATGGTGAAGGTGGCAAAATGTCGATGAAGAAGATAAGCTTAAGTTTTTTCAGCGTAAATCACAGTAAAGGATAACCTAAGCAGGCAACAGTCACAGTCCAAAGTGCAAATCTCAAAGGAATAGCTGCTATCTGTTTTTATAATGTCTTATTTACCCAGCCATTATAAAGACAGTAATGACAAAATGGAAATGATAATGCCTTCCACCTGAAGCAATGCCAAGCATGAGTTTTAGGGAAGATAATGAGCTTGATGGGAAGGTCATTTTGAAAGGAGCTTATGAATGGAAAGGCCCATCTATGGGGTCTAAAGTACCTTCCAGATCAGAAATGAGTCCACTGGTGTGGATTTTATGTGATCAGATGTAGATGGCTACACTGAAAACGTTGGTATCTGAGGTGGTTGTTAAGCATATTCCTTGGAAGAAAGGAAGTGGTTTGGGTATACAATTCATTTAATCCTCAAGCAGATGTATACAATGTTTCTGATTAATTACTCCCTAAAAATCCCTGGGTTTCCCTATTGACTCTCAGGGGTTCCTAAACAGGTAGCCAGGAGGAACACATCTGCACTGGAGACATTAAGATACATCAGATGAGCTTACCCTGGTGCCTGCAGCTCAATGACAGTTCAAGAAACCTAGAATGGTTCTTGCCGTTCAGCAGATAATCTCCCGCACTATCTACCTTGTGAACAACAAGACTGTAGGACTTGTGCAGGATCTTTCCACTGTTTCTGCTTCTCCTGCAAAGGGACTGATGTGCTACAAGTCATCAGGTACCACGATCTAGCTTATTCGTGCATTGTACCCAACACATGTTCCTATCCTTCATCCAGGTAGTAATGTAAATTTCACATTGCAGCAAAGAAACGGACAATATGGGAAAGGCAAAAGCAGTTTATGCTGCTTAAAGTCAAAACAGTTCAACAGTATTTCGCTTTTAAGACATTAAGTGCATTCTTTCAAAGGATCTCATGCTTCTTTAAAACAGCAAATTAACTGTAATTTCAGATAGGGAAACTGAGGTTAAAAACATGATTTCCACAGTAGGTCAGCTTGAGTACTGCATAAAGAAGAAGTCCTGCACTGGAGTCAGAGAAGCATATTCCGCAGTCCTGGTGTCAGTGTGAATCTATCACAAAACTTGCAAGAAATCAAGTTACTTTCCTGCAGCAGAAATCACAGAAATAGTTACGCTTCTCAGTAGACTACAGCCAACTGTTACACTGTGGTCCAAACCCGCAGGTATTGCAGGTATTGCAACTGCTTGGGATTTGCAGTGCCCCACTGTACAGGAAGTAGCAAAGGGAAAAGAATACACATCTCCTGCCCAAACCAACGTCACTGAGGCATAACGGGAAAGGTAACTCACCGCAAGAGAAATCCATACTGAAAAGTACTGGCTAGAGCTGAACAAGAGTCCAAATGGTACATACACATACATGCTTTTGTCACAGGGAAAAGGAAGCTGCTGCTGTGAATAAAGCAAAGCTTAAGAGAAAACAAAATGATATTTTTTCCTCTCTTTCATTTCTCACAGATGCGGCAGGTAATAAAAGATATTTGTCTTTGGGCAAGAAAGTTGTTTCCCTTCCTTCCTCCCTCGTTTTTCTTTCCCCCCTGGATTTCCACCACATTTCAGGCTATTTTTCTTCAAAACACAGTGCTACTGGAGAAGTGTCTCCTGAATCTCTAAGTGTAGAAAGGGAAGTGGATTTTTTTGTACGGGTAGGATGGCACCACCTGAAAGCAAGGCCACTGATTAGCAAGGAGATGCTGCCCTTACAAGAACAAAATTGCAAGGGGACCTTGACATAACAGCTTCACTTCAGAGGAGATATGGTGGGCAAACAGTTCTCCTATCAGCTGAACACCACGTAGCAGTCAGGGGTGGACCAGCAGCAGATGTAGGTGCTTGCAGACAGTGTGTATGGTGCCAAATATTACCACAAAAAAATAATCCACATACAGAGAGAAAAATAATTACTGTAAGGAAAAAGAAGATGCGATGAGAGGACGCTATCTCTGAATTCCCCCTACCAGCGAAGCAGCCATATGTGTTTTTTATTAACGATGTGCTAAGTTACACAGGACAAACATTGCATTTTCCCAAGTGCTGCGGAGACATGAGGAGCCAAAATGACCCCAGCAGCTTTAGCCCCAGGAGGAGGGGTCCATACTCTCATGTCCAAAGGCAGGCTGAGGTCCCACCATGGGGATTTCTTCAACTTCTCCATCAGCCCCAGAAGGTGAGAAAGGCCTTGTTTTCTGTGCTCTATGTACTGAGGAAGCAACCCCAAAACTGAGGGTTCACAAATAATCAACTAAAAAAGAACAAAGACTGATCTACCAGTAGCTATAAAAACATAGGGTTCCTGTTATTTGTTATCCTCTTTTTTTTCTGCTCTTTGAGGTTTACAGTATATGCATGGCCCATATTTGAGCTTTTATCTACAGCCATTAGGACTGGAACTTTTATTTTTTAAATGAATGCTGAGATTCTCACATAATGACAAGAGCCAGGGAAAACATCAAATATCATGAGACATGTGAAAAACATCTTAAGTTGGCAGTACTGCACATAAAAAGAGACAGCTCTTGCCTTGAAGAGCTACAGTCCAAACACAAGACAGAGAGTGGAAGAAAGTAGCATTACCACAATTTTACAGATACAGCAAGATTAAGGAAAAACTTGTCAAAGGTGAAACTGAGCACAAATCTGCCCCGGCTGTTGAGAGCCCTAGTTATAGGGATACATTTCTTCTTCATTACACAGCCTTAATTGTCATAGGGAAAATAAAACCTTTTGCATGTTGCCAGAAGATTATGTTTTCCTTTCTAAATCAGGTAAATTAGGCTATTGTGACAAATCATACTAACATACTGCTTTAGCAGGCCATCAGCTTTACAAACAGAATTTGTTGTGTTATGGCATATTCGTATTTTTTAGTGAAACCAATGAAAACAATGGTTTAGCGAAACCCAGGAAAAGTAATTTTGAAATAGATTCAGTGAGTATTTCTTGGATTATTTATGTAGTGTATGTATGTGTACAAAAGCAAACAAAACCACATGGCCCGCAATTCCTCAGAGCATCAGGAAGGTGACAGGCTGTGACCCTTCTTGCATTGCTCTGCAGAATATTATCTAAGCACTGACCAGAGCATTGTACATCATAAACCACTTTTACCCATCGAAGTGACTGCATCATTTTCACTACGGGGTTAATTTGCTTCAGTTTGTCAGATTATATTAATGAGAAACCTAGCCAGTTCTCAGCTGTAGCTTATTTTGACAGTCAATGACAACAGAGTGTTCCTTCAAGTTGTGGGAACATTGATTATGGTGGTTATAGAGATGAGATAAAGCTATATGTACTTGTTCTGTATTATTTAATGAGTCATTGAAATTAATAACTGTCATGTTCTTATCTTGCATTACAGTTGAGAAACACACTGGTTTTAGCCAACAGTAAGTTGAAAAGCTGGTTGTTTTGTTAATGGATCTGTTGCACTTGTGAGCTGTACAGTCATCACTCAGTCCCCAGCATTTTACTGTCTTTGTATCCTTTAAACATCTCCCAATATCCAGAGGCTATTTTTTAATTATTTGATTATACCCTGTTTCAAGTTAATGGAAGTGCATGCATCTGTGTTACTATTAACATAATTCAATTAATCATATTTAAATTTATTTGCTGGTATTTGCATGGAATAATGAATTGATTAGCATGGCAGCATATGCCA
The DNA here is from genome assembly GCF_000690535.1 of Cariama cristata. Classification (NCBI taxonomy): domain Eukaryota; kingdom Metazoa; phylum Chordata; class Aves; order Cariamiformes; family Cariamidae; genus Cariama; species Cariama cristata. The sequence continues at coordinate 22,597 of NW_009598937.1, forward strand.
TCTTCATCAATGACTGACTTAAAAAATAAAATCAATACTGAAGCGAGAATTTGAAGCTTTAATTCGTGTGAAATCTCTGAACATTTTATTGATCAATGATCTTACAATAAAACTACTTGAATCAAGTACAACCAAATGCTGTAGCCCTTCATGACACTTACCACTCTGTTTTTTGTTGCAGTCTGACGCTCTTTTGTTTAGGTTTTTATTTTAATAATCAAATCATGAATGTGTGAACTAAAACTACGTAATAATTACTTTGTAGTGCTTTTTCTTTGTTCATGTTGAAAAATTGCCCCTGAGAGTTTGGGGTGACTGTGCCAGAGCCTGTGCTGGCAGGACGTGGTGTATGAAACGCAGAGGACCTCCACTCCAGCAGAAGCTTGGCCCGAGTGACACTGAGTCTGCTTTGCTGGCTTCCTTCAGGGGAATTTGATCTTCCAAAACAGGCCATTCCCATATCTTTCCTTCACACACTGTCCTGCATGAGCAGGAGTCATGGATCCTCGCTAGAGTCCCTGATAAAAGGGGGGAAAGATTTTTGAAGACAACGGAGCATTTTTAAGTCCTTTCTGAGGTTGGGTTTGTCTTTCTTTTTAGACTTAATGGTTAAGTACCTCTGAAAATTGTTTCTTCAGTTGCCGTAGAAAAGTACCATGAAAAATCCCCCACAGGTAAATAGATATTTTCACACCAGTGATCTCTTGCCCTCCCGATTTGCACAGCCCAGACGTATTCCCGCCTCCCCATCCCTGACACACAGAGCAATACTCTGGTCAGTCAGGAAATCTCATTGCTACAAAGTAGGCCAAAGAATTCGCTTCCCTCAAAAAGTCAATCTGATTGATTTTTCTTTCCGTGACTATTGATTACAAACCTTAAAGAACATTGCTATTGTCATGGTTGCCTCAATAAGCGAAGATGGAAGGGAGACATAATAACAGTCTTCAGATATGTAAGAGGTAGCTGGAAGGAGGACAGAGCAAACTTTTCCTCTCATCCCGGGTGCACAGGGCAAGAGGTTCAGGGGTTTAAACAGCAGCAAGAGTGATTTATGTTAGGCAACAGGAAAACTGTTCTCAGGGGTGAAACGTTGGAAGACATTACTGAAGGAGGTAAGGGATCCCTAGAAATGTACCTGGACAAACTTCTCTGACAAATTGTTTAGGAAAAGCTAAAAGTGTCCTAGGACAGTGGGGTGGTGTAAACGACCTCTCAGGTTTTTTTCCAAGCCCCGATGTCTAGTGGCAGACAGGTTCCATCCCCGAACTCTCCTGAGGTTCCACTACAAGTTAACGTCGCAATGGACTTGGCTCGCTTTCATCACCTGCTGCCAGATTTGTTTCGCTGAGGTGTCACCACCAGTGGGCACAGGGAGCAGCAGTGCTGGTGGCAGTCAGGCAGCATGGCATGCAGCCAAGGAGGCGGCTGCAAAAATTTTTACCCCCCTGCTTTTCCTTTCCCAGGGACAACCCTCTCCTTCTACAGCATCCATCCTTACACTGTATGTTCCCCCTCCCACACACCCAAACCCAGCTTTGCGCTCATTGCCACCCCTCTAGAGCTGCAATGCCACTGCCCTGACTCCCGTTATGGTGGGCACCCTGGTGTTTTGCCATCGACTTGCATGGACACAGGACAAGGAATCTAGTGGAAGTCACTACCTTTGTGGTCTGAAAGATGAGAGAAATCTTACTTTTTGTGCTGGACAATCCCAGCCCTCTGAGGCGGTATGTGTGGCACCAGAACCCTCTTTGAATTTTTCACTCCACGTTACAGTTGGCGAGACCTCAGCACTTGGGTGCTTGGTGGCACTGGTGCAGTTTCGTGGACAATGTCAGCCGGTAGCCAGGCTCCTGCTCCTTTACTGACCGAGTACGGTGCTTTCCCACACCTGCAGCATCTGTGCTAATATTTTTCTGTGTTAGACCATAGATTGGATGTTTTCATGTTCAAGGTGTCCCGATTCTGGCAGTGAAAGTAGCTCAAACTGGGAAGGTGTAGTGGCTGTTGTCAGACATCTCAACGCTTTGTGTTGAAATGACATCTCGTCATCACATGCAGACAGGAAGCAGCAAGCAGGCGAGAGAGAAAATATAACAAAAAGGATTTCTTTGTCTGCCAAGGGAACAGTCCATGAGCAAAATCCTGGCTGCTAAAAAGGTAGCCAGCAGTGTCAGAAATGACAGCTTTGGATTTTTAGTGCCATCTTCTTATCTGAATTTTTATTACCAATCTATTAACTAATAACATGTAGGTGGATGCAAATGTCACTTGAATATTTTCATAGGTTTCCACCAAATAGATTTTTCTAAATAGTATGCTATTTCTACATCTGCTTCTGCGTTTGTGCATCTAGGTTTCAGTTATCTCTATCACACTGGAAGCACATCGTATTTTCTCTCTGTTTTTCAATGGATATGTTTTTTAAAATCTAGGTACTTAAAAAATGTGAATTTTTTTTTTTTTTTTTTTTTTTTACTTTACAAGTGGAATAAAAATTGCCAACATCCTCCTGCATTTCTGTTTCACCTCTGGATCTAAATTCACACATTCCTCTTTTGCTCCTAAAAAATTTCCATAAATTTACTTTGTGGCAGTTGTAGTAAACTGTAGCACTTTAGCAAAGACCTTCTGTGTTTTCTTTTAACATGGATCCTGTTCCCAGTAAGATTTATGCATAAGCAAAAAAGAAAATCACTCTAGTTTTTTTGGTTAAAATTTCCCCCAGATTTTAAGCACTAAACTGATCATAGCCTGAAAACTTCTGAAAAATGAGTTTTATCCAACTTACAGCCTTCCAAAAAATGTTGGCATTTTTTGAAGCAGCCACTTTTGCAAAAAAAATTCTATATAAAACTCCATTTTCCTTGTGAAAAAGATTTGGATGTTATGCTCGTCACCTGCTTACCCAGTTCCTCAGGCACTTTAGAAAAGTATTCCCTTTAGTCAGAGATACTGAGGGTTTTGGAGAGGAATAAGCAACCCCATTGCAGAAAACGCTCCATGGGCAGGGACTCAAGACTTGTCTCTGAGGAATCCTTTGTGGTGTTTTGTTGCTCTCTTCTGTATCTCTGTGCTATATCGCCCTCATTTTATTTCAAGATTTATTTGAAGAGGGGTTTTTTTGTCCCAAATTGAAGATTTTTTTTTGATACAGAGTAGCCTGTGTGAGTATGCAGCTGTTTCAGTTACAGGTAGAGGACAGAAGAAAATGTAATTTTGTTTTACACAGAGACATTTAGAGGTGATGAACACACCAAGCTGGCATGGGGCCATGGGCAATATCTGCAGCAGCAGCAGTGCAGTGCACTATGGGTGAACTGCAAAGCAAATCAGCTCTGGCGCAGAGGACCTGATGTTTGTGATGTACAAATTTATGGAGATTTTACCTCAGACTAGCTCTAGTCTGGTTCATTCCCCCTTTTTGTGGGTGGAACCCCATGGACGTGCTCATGATCTGCACCATCTGGTTTAGGTTGATTCTAGAAGAACCCAGGTTGTGCTTTCCAACACGGCGTCACAACACATATTACACTGAGATGGGCAGTTCAACAATACCATCCTGATCTGAATAGAAACACGAGCACAGCTGCAGCCCGAGCTGCCTTGGAGTACACCTCAATGCAGGAGTAATAGGACCACCAGTAGAATCTGGTGGCAAGTATAGGCCGTTTCATTAATTTAAGCTATCCTGGCAACAGTTCTCTTTCTTCCAAAATAAGCTGTGACTCTCTTACTAGTGTTCACTAACACACCCCTCCCGGCTGTACAGCTAGGTTAGTGACCCCTTTCTTACATGGGTAAGGAGCGATCCTCGGTGAACAGTGGTTTGGCTCCAACTCCAGTCTCCACCAACACCCATGGGAAGCTGATATGAGGTAGGTGCCCAAGTACCTTTGTAGATCTCAGACATACACCCTTTGGTGGTGGCAGGCCAAATCAGAGATGTGACCATCCTAAACCTGGACTTTCCAGATCAGTGAAAAGTGAAATAAACTCCACAACTTCCACCTTCATGGTGGCAACTCTCAGCCAAGGAGCAGCACCTTTCTACATTGTGATTACCTGATCCTTTGTGTTCATTGAACTGTGGCTGCATTTCATGGGGTCATCCACAATGGGAAACACTGGTATCAGCTAGGGAAAACTCTCAGCTGAGACTAAGGGGTGATTGCTACAGCCACCAGTGAATTAAATCAAAAAATGCACTAAGACCAATTTCATTCCATGTGGGAATGTCTACACAGGATTTTAACAAGGATTCATTCACTTTTCTCAATTTACAGGTCTGATGAGTTTGAACCAACGTAAACCCAACATCTCTACGAATGCACGCACACAGGCTTATTCCCATCCTCTTCAGTGAGAGTGTAACCATACAAATTTCCTCCACTTTCTCTGGCAGTGGGGAAATGCAGCCACTCTGCCACAAATTAAATGAATCCTTCATAGATAAGACAGTCATTGCAGCTTCCTGCATGGAGCCCAAAATTTTCATCCTATTTAATAATCAGACACTGTAAAATGGCATTTTAAATGTATTCACAGCTTTCAAACATCTGGTGCATACTGCTGATGTGCAGCAGATGACTAACTTGTATTTATTTTGGAGCATAATGCCACAGCCTGACTATTTAAAGAGAATATATGAGAAAGAACATCCCAAACAAAGGCTTATTGGTAAACTTACCTGCCACTGTCCTTTACTCATTTGTTGAATCAGTATTCATACATTTGCATAACTTGAGCTGCTCAGCAGCAATCAAAGCCATCACTATCCTGCTATCATTAGTTTTTGCCTCATTTATGCAAAAATCCATCTACATGGTTGAGCAATATGGATCTTATCTTCTCCTATGTTTCGAATTTGATAGCAAAGGAGAGGAGGTTTTGTCAGAAGTGTTTAGTCATTTTGGAACCCAAGAGCTATTGCTATAAGTTTTGGCTACGTAATTTAAATATTTCTTTATATTTTTCAATCTCAGTCTAAACATGAAATTTCCAATGCTTTAGAGTTTCTGCAAAAATAGTAGTACCGTGTCTTCTCCCTTCACTTTAATAACTTGTCTCCAGCAATGGTCAGTCTCATTACAAAAAGATACTATTTTAGTTTGACAAGATTTGTTTTCCATAAGCCAATTTTGATTTGAAACAGTTTTATTTCTATCCTTAAAATCAAGTCCTATACTCACAGTTCAACATTTTGTTTTGCTTCCAAGTAGTTCTGATATGCTTGTAATATCCAAGCTTCCTGCTACAGGTTTTTAAAATACTGACATGTCATTGACTTTCTTCCAGTCTTCTGGGAACTGTTGGAAGTTTTCCAGTATGCTGAAAATCACCGTTTCTGCTCCTCGGTTCTCTTCAGTTAGCTGTCTTAAAAATCACAGGTGCAGGTTATCCAGACCTGCTGATTTGAAATGTTTAATCTTTGTAGCTGCTGTTTAACATCTTCTAGCTCCATGCATGGAATGACAGTCCACAGAGGGAGCTGTGATATCACCAGATTTAAAGTAGCACAAATTTGCACACATGCCGGACCAAACGGCTTTATCAGAGGTAGCACAGTTTCAAGATAAAAGGCTTAGCACTATTTCTGAGAGCTTAGACTGGACTGCTACACTGATCTACAGCATATACATTCATGTCAAAATATAGCTTGTCTTTCATTTTTGTAAATAAATAAAGTTTTTGCCGCGAAAGCTGAAAGAAAATCCTGTGAACATGAAATGGATGTGTGCCTGAAGCTGGAGGAAGCCTTGGACAATTGCTTGGAGAAGCCAGCGGTATTTTGATCTGTTGTAGTAAGATGTGAACTGTGATGGTGAGGCAAACTAATCCTTATCTCAACTTGGATAATGAACTTGCTCTGGAAAAGGAGAGCCCACTTGACTTTTGTCAGAGTGTTCGTATAACTATCCTGATAGTACTTTCAATGAAGATAAGCCATATAAGAGTCATGTCCCCAAAGTACCTGACACAAAGGTCTGTCTCCTCTGGCACAGCCTCCAGCCACCTACTAGCAAAGCTGTGACTTTGAGCAGACATAGCTGAACAATTTCAAATGTCTTGATCTGGAGAGGGTACCTCACTGTCATATACCCTTTGTGATGGTGTTGTGCTTCCATCTTCTCTTCCCCCTTGCCTTGGGAGGTGTTGTGGTTTAACCCCAGCTGGCAGTTAAGCCCCACACAGCCCTTGCTCATTCCCCCTGGTTGGGATGGGGGAGAGAATCAGAAGAGTAAAAATGAGAAAACTCGTGGGTTGAGATAAAGGCAGTTTAACAGGTAAAGCAAAAGCTGTGCACCAAGCAAAGTAAAACAAGGAATTCATTCACCACTTCCCTTGGGCAGGCAGGTGTTCAGCCACCTCCAGTAAAGCAGGGTTCCATCACGTGTTACTTTTATGTGGGAAGACAAACACCATCACTGCAAACGTCCCCCCCTTCCTTCTTCTTCCCCCAGCTCCATACGCTGAACATGACAACATATGGTATGGGATATCCCTTGGGTCAGTTGGGGTCAGCTGTCCTGGCTGTGCCCCCTCCCAACTCCTTGTGCACCCCCAGCCTCCTCACTGGTGGGGTGGGCTGAGGAGCAGAAAATGCCTTCACTCTGTGTAAGCCCTGCTCAGCAGTAATGAAAACATCCCTGAATTACCAACACCATTTCCAGCACAAATCCAAAACATAGCCCCATACCAGCTACTATAAAGAAAATTAACTGTACCCCAGCCAAAACCAGCACAGCAGGTATATTTTCCTCCAAGACATGGTGAGGACACGGGTAACCTTGCACATGGCTGGCTTTGTCTCTCCAGTTGAGTGGCCAGGTCCCTATTTGCAACATGACGTGGGAGTCAGCACGTGTCCAGAACAAGAACCATATCCAAGTTTCTAGGCAGAGCCAAACTTCTTCTGTACTGACCCTGCTCAGACAAACACACTAACAATCCAGCATGTGGACAGCTAACTCCCCCCGTCCCCAGCACACATGCTGTTTTATTTGCAAGCAAATAAGAGGTGTTTAGTAAACATATGGGCTTAAGCACTATTCTAGACAGTCAACACTTTGGTGACACCATAGTTTAAGAGGAGGAAACAAATGACAGCTCTGAGTCACAGTTCAGGCAGCGCTAAATGTTACATACTGTTGATGCTATTCCAGTTTAATGTGGTTTACCTCAAATACTTACCGCTGGGCATTATGTGTTGTATACAAAACCCAAAAAATGGCTCCTTTTAACATTTGAGACAAGACATCTGACTTAAAAATTTCCCAGCATGATGGTCTTGCCATAGGGTTTGTCTTTGATGTGAAACAAAACTGCAGCTGATAGGGAATGTTTTGATGAAGTGGTTTCTCATGAGAAAATGCAGATTCATAAACATGGAAAAGTTTCATGGAAGTACATGGGGCAAGAAGACAGTTTAGGGCCAGGGTAGAAATTCTGGATCAGAGGGAGACTCCCACAATGGTTGAAGTTGGCTGGGATAGGAGGGATGAGTGCCTTTCAGGTAGTATCCTCAAGTGTGTCTCAGGTACCGAAACACAGTCGGGCAGAGCCAGCATAGTCAAGGGCTCATTCGGTGCTTGAAAATGGCAGTTAAAGCATTAGACGGAAAGTTTTTCATCACAGAACTGGCTTTAGGTGTTGCTGATCAGCAGCGGGTAAATTTGTGGGTCTGACAACTGAATTCTGGTGTGAGTGAGTATTATTGAACATTTCCCATGAATAAATTGTTGGCCCTATCCAGGCTAAGGAAACTTACTACGTCACATAATGTTTGCCAGCTGCATCAAAGTAGTAGTGCATTCCTTGTCCACGTTTGCAAGTCATTCAGCCACACATCATATCAAATAGGCTGTATATGATGGAGCTGAAGACCATCAGCTGGAATCAGTGGAGTGTGACTGAAGGTGTTCACAGAGAGACCTAAAAATTAACATCACCAAAGATGCTGTGGGAAGGTGAGTGGGAAGAAGTGTCTTGTGATTTTGCCTTGCTATGTCTCATCGAAGCAAGCGTCTCCTCCAGCCAGGCTCCTGTTACACATGCTGGTTCAGCCCATGCGCCCCTCACTTGTAGCCACAGAGGTAGCTGAGCCCCAGAGGCATAGCCAGAATTGCACCAGAGCAAATTAGTCCATTTGAGAGTCTAGCAGATGGCTGAATGACCTCTGTAGCTGAGCTTTGTTCTGGCTTCCCAGCTCTGGGTGCAGATACAGCTAATGTATGACTGCCCTCACCAAGCTTGCAAGCCCACAGAATTTCATCAAAGGGTATCTGTGTAAAGAGTCCCTTCTGATAAATGCTAGAGCCATGGGAAAATCCATCTTCAAAGCTTTCCTCCAAGCCTTGTATCAAAGATAACCGGAATAGGAAGCACCCGGAGATGCATGTTTGTGGGATCTTGATTTGAACAAGCCTCAGACTCCATAAAAACAAGGATAAAGCATATCGGTAACTTTTCTCACAGTTGACTCTTACCTATGTGGGATCTCAGTGCTGACCAAACTTCAGACAGGGGTACTAATAAATGTCTATCCACATTCAAAAATCCCTCAGTCACAGCAAACTCCCGTTTCCTGAGACATCTCTCATCCCTGAGACGTTCCTGAGCATCATCCCTAATCTGAGGAGCCTGGGTTGCCTCACAATGAGGTCTCCAGGCGGGTAGAGTGGTGGATGCAGTTCCATGTCCAAGCCCACCAAACTTGTCCTGTATCTGAATGACAGGCCCTCAGATGAGCTTAAAACACTGAACTGCTTCTGGAGGTCAAAAAGTCAGTCCCCAGTTTCAGGAAGAGTTGATCTCTTTGGTCTTTGGGCCTCACAATGTAAGGGCAAAAGTATTGTCCTCTTGACAGCTTCCCTTCCGCTCTTTTTTCTGGGAGGATACTTGTTCAGGAACACAATGTTTGTTTTCTCACCTCTCCAGACAAAGCACTCGGCGTGTTCCTCTAGGTAAAGCCTCTTGAATTGCAAGCAGTTAACATCAATCATTGCAATTCTGTTAGAAGTAACCTGCCCTTTACCTGGCATGGGGAAGATCTGTCCTGTTCTACCTGGTACCACATTGGAGTGTTGACTACCCATATAACCTCTTGCCTTGTTTATTTACATTACAGAAGGGAGTGAGTAACTCTGCAAACATTTCAAAGGTGAGGAATATCTCTTTTATTTGCTTAAGTTATGATTACTGCACTGCAATGTATCACTGTCCAAAGCAACTACATCTGAAAATAGATATCTAATTTGATATACGTTCACAATAAAGTGTATTTAACTACAAAGATATATATGTCTGAAGGTATACTTGCTACTGGAAGGACATCTGAGCCTTATTGCCACAGGCTTGGGAGATGCAGACAATGCTGAGCAGTCCAGTGACATAATGGTGATTAATAACACCTGCATTTCTAAAGTATCTTTATCATACTTCAAAGGGGGTTGCTGCGAAGGCTCTTCCTTTGAAAATTAGGGCTCCTCTTCAGGCATGCAGACAGGAAGAGAGAAGAACATGTCTAAAATCTCGGCATCCCGTGCATAAAATTTATTTATTTATTTATTTATTTATTCATGCTAATCATAAACGGTATCAACAATAATTTTATTCAATTCACGCAGGATCAAGTAGAGGAATCTGATGTAGAGAATTTTGAAATAGCAAGAAAAATGAATGAGAACAAGCTATGTGTTTGTCAGAGACCTGAAGGTGTTCCAAATAACAGAATCTGACAAATCTAGAACTCCCAAGAGGTCAGGCAATATTGATTTGGCTGAATTCATCAGTATAGGAAACCATACTGGAACTGCGTATCTAGAACAGTTAGAGAGTCTATAAACTTTTCTATAAAGTCTTGAGTTCTCTTGTCCAGACCACAGCTCTACAAACAAAGAACTACTGTGTTTTGGAAAGTTTTTCCCATGGAGGAGGAAAGGCTTTTCGGTTGTGAAAACATTATAGATGTCCAGTTTGGTTATGCTTAAGGCTTGCAGTTTTCAATTTGCATAGCAATTTTTATGCCCAAGCTATTCCGAATTAATTTTGAAAGCAAGACTTTGTAAGGTGCTGTATCAAACATTGTTGCTGTTTTTAATTCAAATTACCACTACCATGTTTTCTCCAGTTGCTAATTTACCAAAGGAATTATGAACCAACAAAGAAAAGCTATCAAGTTTCTCAAGCAAGATCTGATCTTTATAAGAAAATGCATGCATAACTTTCATTCTTATTAAACACTGCCGAGCATCCAAAGATAATGAAAATTAGGCTATGTCTTCCTGATTTCAAATGTGTAACTCAGAGGCGAAGGGCGCTTTGAGGACGTATCACACAGACACTGGATCTGTGAGCTTGACATTAATCGTATTTTTTATGTCATGCTTCATGCTTGCTGTATTGCTACATTATTTGCATTATGCAGTAAGCCTCAGTCATAAACAAATATATCTGAAAATCTGTATTGTGAAAGCTCAAGAACTGCTTGAAGACATAATTCATACTGCAACACTTAGATGCATCAGAAAACTGCTAGTAATCGCTGGAAACATTTCAAACTTTGCAGCAATTTCACTTTTCTCCCACCTTTTCCTTCATAACCACTTCCCCTTGATTGAAACTCTTATTATTTTAGAGATGCCTGCAAAAAGCATTCTGCAAAACTATATTATAAAGTTTTCCTCCAAAATGAGATCTGCTGGAGACACACAGCATATGCTGAAGGAAAGTTAATAAATTAAAGCATATCTGAATCCAAATACGACCGACAGTGTCTGAAGAAGTTGTGAATGCAGAGAGGATCTTCCCCAGCATGTTATGATGCTGGACATGTTCAAGCTGGACATGTTCATCACAAGTTCAGTGCCTTTTCCGGAGAAGTGGAGGAGAAACGGTAACTACAAGTTTATTTACAAAAATTTCTGCAGGAAATGGATGTTGCAGAATCAAGCCGCCCCAGATGTATGGCAGCTTAATAGGCAGGAAAATGTAGGAATTTGGAAGCTAACCAAGCTTTTCTCAGGTCCTGTGTTGGAACGAATGCTGGACTCGGGGCTTGCTGCCTTACTGTCAAGACTTAGGGGGCCAGAGCCCAGCCTTGTGTAGCATCACACGGATCTACCTGTGATGAAGCTTCGCGAAGGGCTTTTGGAAAGAGTTTCTCCTTACTAGTTTCTATCTAGGAATTATGGAAAGTCTTTCAAAACGTGGTCTTTCTGGTGCAGGATTTAAGGGAAAAATGAGGAAAGACCCTGTGTGGTTCACACGTACAAAGTAATTACTGCCACCTTTCCATGTATGCATCTATGTTCTTGGCAGCAGCCGCTGCTCCTACTCATTAAAAAGACCCCATAAAACTTAAATCAATTTGAGCAAATGAGATTCAAGCAATATCTCTGCCCAACGGCTCCACCGTTACATCTGGAGGAATAGATGTAATTATTTTTTATTCCAACCTTGCACCAGGGGTATGAAAGGCCAGGACAAATGATTAGCAAGTTATTTACAGGACTGTGCTGCTTTCCAAGCTCAAGTGAGCTTTCAGCAGCTTTTTGCAGGGTCACCAAACCTGGCAGAAACTCAGCTGTTTATGCTAATATTTCAGGTTGCAGCGGGATTCCCATGGGCTAGATCCCGCAACTCTGTCCTAGGATACTAACAATGAAACAACGCTGCCAAAGTGCATCAGCGAGGAGAGTAGCTGCTAGAATCATTATTTCTATAATCTGACATCAGTTTTAGTAAACTTTGCCTGTGTAATGTGCCCAGTGGGATTTTGCAGAGGTTAAATCCTTCTCACACACAACTGCGGCCTTGGGTTTCACGTGCAATTTAGAAAAATGGGACTAATGTCATATTTTCTTAATTAACAGCCTCCTAAAAACGCGAGCAGGTATTGCACCAGATACAGATCTATATTAATATGAACATCATTTGTATTATGTTACTAAATTGTTTTTTGTTCTTTTCATCTGATTTGTGTGTTACCACTTTAAAATGTGTGCTGTGTGTTATTAGTATGCAACTTAATCCTTAGCACATTATCCGTAAGATTTAAACACAATGCATGCTCTCTTAATTTTGGTTATAGCTTCTGTGACATTTATACTTACTTTCCCTTATTCCTATGCTGATAAATTAAAAATACCCCCAAGCATTTTGCAGTTTATGTCTGTGTGTTTGTTTCCACGGAATTATACATCTCGTGTTGCAAGGAAATATAGTTATCTGGAGACTTAATAGCTGGTTTTTGGTTTGTTTTTTTTTTAATCTTGCAAATAAACGAAATCTCTCTGTTCCCCTTTTACATTTAAAAAAAAAAAGTAATTCTCTTGCTGTTAATGAACATTATTAGCGGTGTTTTCAGTCCCTCAATTTAACAGTCACCTCCTGTGTTTACAACTCTTTCTTCACAGAAAAAGGGCACAAAGCATCTCATATAGGGAGAGCCTATGACAGATTGCCCCTTCGCTAATGGGGGCTCCAGATATATGACTGAAACATTTACATCAGAAATGGATTGCCTAGACCTAATTTTTTTCCCACTTCAAAGCCTGAGGGTGACCAGATCAATTCACAAATATATCTTCCTTCTTTCATTTCCTTACTGTGTCATCATCATGTGAAACTTTTAAAGGGTTAGATCAGAAATAATTAGGAAATTCTTATTTATAATGAAGCATAGAAGCCAAATAAGAAAAAAAAAAAAAAAAAGAAAAAAGAAAAGATGAAAGAGACCAAAAAGAAACTGGGGGAAGTCCCCTCTCCTGAATAGGAAACAGGTCAAATAAAGAAGGCAATTCATGTGTGTCTGGGAGAGATTTCCTAGAGTTAGCAGAGATGAAGATTTGCTAGGCATACTGGGAATACAGGGATTTACTTTCTCCTACTTGGATGTACACTCCAGGTAAGGATGGGGAGTAGTTTCTCACATTCAGCTCACAGTAGCATCCCACCCTGAATGCCTGCAGAGATCTTCATATTTATCAGGAGTTGAAATAACCTGGGAAAAGTTCTCATAACTTTTAGTTTTTGAAAGTTACTATTGTCAGTGAGGCAGTGTGCCTGGAGAAAGGGCTGGAGAGTGGATGGGAGACTGGGAATGAGAAAGGAGTAGCTGGAAACAAGAAAAATCACAATAAAGCAAGGCAGTGGGCGGAGGAGAGGAATGGGTAGGTCCTAGCCATCAGTAATGTGAAAGACTGAGCTCAGGTCTTGCCCCATCACTGAATACGGCTCTCCAAGACAGACCTGGGAAGAGACAACATCCTGCGGCAGGAGCTGCGGAGACCCGGAGTAATGCCAGAGAGAGCTGAATGACCCTGTGAGCCTCCCCGTGAGTCATTGGTAGTATTAAAGGTAGAGATCTAAGACTATAATTTTAGGCTTTGAATATTTGACTCTTTCTACAGCTAACCAAGCAGAGTCATGTGCCTCTCACTTACTCATATCCAGTCTTTAATCAACACTGACTAGTGCCAGAGACATCAAAGTCTCAGATACTACAGCCCTCCCCTGGGTCACAGGGAATGCTCCAGCTCTTTAATATCGTCTGGGGGAGGAGTCCAACCCTTAACTTTTTGGGGGCACCTTGAGGTCTAAGCATCATGCTGAAGACAATACTTCCACAGGGGCTAAATTTTTGACCTGGGTCATCAATGGCCTAGAAATCCGCACAGTTTTTGGAGGATTTCAGCTAAATGAAGTTTAACCTTTCTGTGCTAGCTGAGTGTGAAAACTGCAGTGCTGGTTACAGCAAGAGACACTGGTCATCTGCTGTTTCTTTGTGCAGCAAACCCAAAAAGCAAGTTGCTTTTCAAAACTTCATATTTTTCCATGGGCTTTATTCTCAGAGAACAATGATATGTTTGAAGAAATAGCAAAGTTATATATAACTTATATATATGCAATGTGTGGCCTTTTAAAGGCATACTGTAAAGGAATTTAGGACTAGGATGTAGTTTTGTAAAAATAATGGGAGTCTTGGTCTATTTACGAACTTAATATTCTACAAAGAAAAAATATTTGTTGCACATTTTCTGCATACTATTTCCATGTGTAAAACTGAATTTCACTTCTGTGCTAATTCTATTGGTTCAAGTTTCTAATCGGAGCATTAGCTGGTTCCAAAATTTTTGTTGGAATAATGATGTCAAGGAGGAGTCGATAATACACAGGTCTCAGCAACACAGTCATGCTCACAAATGCTGCTGGGCTGGCAAAATTGTTCTTGGTATTGCTGCTTCTGTTCAGAAAACTGGAACAAGCTCTTGTGGGAAATCACTGTATTTTGGTGCAAGCAGTGGTTCTTCATGCGGGTTTGCCAGCATTTCTCTACCAAAAAAACCCCTGCTTCCAGTGTATACAAAGACTTTGCAGTCAATTTTTTTGCAGAGATATCTTATAATTCTGCATTGTACTTGCATGTCTTGACTCTAACGACATTCTACTTAAAAGTAAAAACATTCCCCTGCTGACTGGTTTGATTTAGCACAGAAATTAGATACAGTTTGTTTAAAAAGAACTTTTAATTGTAGCTCAAAATAGAGTGAAATGGCATAAAAACTGATGTCATGGTCCAAAAATATGATTCTATTTTGAACATCTAAACGATGTCTCGTCTTATAAATGTTCAGATTATCATAAAAGTAAAAGAGAATCAGAAGAACAGTGAAACTGCTCTTTTATAGATTGGGCAAAATCTATAACAATTTGCTTAACAAAAAGATGCCCTCTAAAGATACGCTTCCTGTTAAAATTGAGATACTGTTGCATACTTGGCTAAAAAGGAGTTAGCAAACATTTTCCTTTTTATCCAGCTGCAGTCAATCAAATAGTGCAAGAAAGCTATGAATTAATATGAATTAAAGTTGTCTGTGGGAAGCATAACATATAAGTTGAGCCTTTTCAGAAACGCCATACCTGAGAATGTACTAAAGTTTACCAGCAATTTGTGCACAAATGGTTCATTTCCACGGTCATTCCAAGACAAGTTTACTTCAGATGATGCTGTTTAATGTAATGACATCGGCATAAATAGGTCATATGACCTGGGGTAACAGCTTTCTGGTAATAACCCCTGCAAAGGGGATCACACGGACAAAGGCATGAGTAGCACTAAGGCTCTGCTCCCAGCCTTAGAACTAACACAGACGCGAGAGCTTTGGGTGTACGTTGGACCACACTCAAGAGGTAGTGCCAGGAGGAAATCCCTTTTTGAAACATGGAATGCTGCCTGACTGTTGTGCAGAGCTTCCTGAGGTCAGACCCTCGCTGCAGCTGTAGGAAAGGTAATCCTGCAGTTTTTTTGACTGCTTGGGGAGTCATCTCCAACCCTCCCCCTTCTCCTGCCCCAAAGTGCATCCTGCTTGGGGACGCTCTGCACCTGCCGGCAGTAGGTTCAGGGCAGATGAGCTGAGAAGAGCGTTCCCCATGTCTCCTTCAGTATGTCTGTGAAAAAGGAGCTGCAATTTATCTCAAACATCTTTGGTAGAAGGAAATTAAAAAAATCTATGTGGAACCACAGTCTAGCTGAAGGAACTGAAAACTTTATCAGAGGCAGTGGCCAGAAATTATCAGCTCTAGGAGACAACGAAGACCTAGAAAACAACTGCATGGGCTGCAGTC
Source organism: Cariama cristata (assembly GCF_000690535.1). NCBI lineage: Eukaryota > Metazoa > Chordata > Aves > Cariamiformes > Cariamidae > Cariama > Cariama cristata. The sequence continues at coordinate 38,230 of NW_009598937.1, forward strand.
CACGATGCACCTCGTTGACAGTGGTGTCAATTTAAGTGACCCTGTTCTCAACCTCCTTTTTTTTGTATTATAGCAATACTTCAGTCAGGCTAGTTCCCTGTCCGGATCCACGATGAGGCCACACACACCTTTGCCTTACCGCAACAGAGGGGAGACAGCCGAGCACGAGTAAGTCACAGAGAGGGCAGCACAACCGCTTTGAGAATATGTAACGTTGGGGTATCACAGTAATGCAGGGATGCAGAAGGCTCCGGTACCTACTGCTGCTGCTGGTCCAGCTTACCAACACCCAGCTTACACCCTGTCTCACCGGGCTACAAGTACTCCCAGGGGATTAAGCGTGGCAGTGTGCACCAGTAGAGGAATTCACCTACAAACAGAGTTGCTGGGCTTGCTGACTCCATCAGGAAATACTCTTTGCTCCATATCATCGTTAATGGAAGGATGACCGTTCAGGCAAGGTATTAGAGGGAAACTGAGTGAGAGGGCATCTGCAACCTGCAGCCTTTGTGTTATGTTGGTTTTGATGCAAAGAAAGGAGAGGAGTTTCAGGGAGGAGGATGTACCAGCCGGCTAACAAGGCCCAGAGACATACTGGAAATGAATGTGGCACCCACTGGAGATGCTCGGTAACTGCTTTGGGAGACTAACACCTGGCTCTTACGTTGCTCTCATTAGCCACAGAGCACAAAGCATTTTGCAAAGGAGGTCACTTTATAGCTGGGGACACTGTGGCACAGAGAAACTTCACTGAAATTCTCCAGTGGGGCAGGGCAAGGGGACTCCCAAATCCCGGTGCCATATGGCAGCTCCAGGGTCCTTTTTTTCCCACTGAGCAAGCAGATCTGCAGACCTGTTTAAGGCTGTGCCATTCACAGCTGAAAATGGCAAAGTGATATGAAATGTAGCTGGTAGTGATGCAAGATCTAGCCAGATCTGTGCTTGTGATCGAATCTCAATGTCTAAATATTTTGTGAGTTCTGCTTTGGATTTATCTGCAGAGGAAACTCATTGATTGTATTCATCCACCTTGTCGTTTTTTCAGCTTCTAAGGGAAATGCCTGTTAACCTTTGAGCCTAAACAGCACATGCAACTTTCACATAATTTCAGCCACCTAAAAGTGAGGTATCTGTCTAAACCAGCTGTCTAGATTCCCTCTGAGGAGGAAAAAGACAACTCCAGAGGATGACTCATCCCACCTGCATCAGGCTGGGTGATTACCGCTCCAGAGGTGCCTGCGTTTCTGCACTGGATACAGACAGCACTCAGTCATCTAGCTTAGGCCCAGGTGAATTAGCCTCAGCTGGCTCATTTCAATAGAGATCCTGTCTTTGTTAAAGAACTAAGAGAAGCAAAATTCAATGAGCTGTCAGTCAATACCATTTTATCCAATGCAGCTGATCGCACAGCAATATGACATGAATACAAAATGAATGGAGACTTGATGTGCTGATCCAGGACCCCGTTGTCACTTTGAACATAGGCTGCTGTTTTCTATTTTATCGGTGGCTGGTAGTATCAGCCAAACATTAACCCAAGGGCTGTGATGTGTTGCTAGTTCTGGATATCTCTAGTGTTTGTTTGCAGAAGGATTTCTGAAGTGTTTGGAAAGGAACTTGAGATGCTAATATGCTTTGAGGCTTTCAAGGGTCAAAATGACACATGCTTCATCATATGATCATGTTAGAGAAACTGAGAAATCATGTGTGAAAGAAGATGAAAGAAGATGAAAGAAGAATTCTAAATATTATTCACAACGGTTTCTGCATACTTCTGCTTATCAACTGTACAGAGGTTGTGCAGTGAGAATGATTAACATGGCATCAAGGTTCTACAGATAATAATGCCTCAAGATTTAACCCCAGGTTGAGACTGTGACTCAGATGCAGCCAACAGCACCTGTTAAATTTGCCTTTGAAAGCAGCTACCCTACCGTGTTATTTTGACTTCTTGTCACTGACATAAATCCAGTGCACGTTGTCCTAGACTAATGAGTGGACGTTTGCCACAGCCACATCCTAATTGCTGTACTAATTTCATCCCCAAAGCCCCAAACAAACGATCTGCTTCTGACACATGAACTCGAGCAAAAGCTGGGAGGGAAGAGCTGCCCGCTCTCTGAGGTGTAGCAAGATAAGCAAGCTGTTCCTGTGCTGACATCTGTGTTAACAATGGGCCATATGTGGGCCCTACAGAGAGGGCTGGTAACACATCAGAGATCATGCATTTAACAGATTGTACCTATAACCGACATCTTGTATAACATTTAATATAAGGATAAATAAAGGCGGCAGCAGCGGCAGCCCGGACTGGGCACAGAACAACCGGCCAGCTGACGTGAGGCAGGGGAAATAGTTCGGAGATAACCAAGATATCCACTCCGAGGAGGAACGGGCTGCTGCCTTGCATTGTTTAAATCACCCTGGCTATTTAGGTGTCCATCTACAATGGGGATATCACCTGTAAGTACCTTCACACTTGGCTTCAGACAGAGGCATCACAGCATTTACTTTGATATTTAAAGGCCAGCTCCTGTAGAATAAAAGGGTTTGCTTTTGCGAGGTGCTGGCTTCGGTAGCAAGCCAGTGTAAGTTCCTTCTCACTGCTCATTCTCATCGCTTTTCCTCCTTCGGTTTGGCAATAGACCTGTTTGCAAAGCCACACAGTAAACCAGATCAGGGACTAGATTAGGGGTGAAAAAGAACCTTTTCTGCGGTTCCTCAAAACAGTTGTGGCAGCAAAACAAAGAGCTAGCAAGTTACAGTGGCACAGCAGGGGACAGAAGTAGGGAGAGAAGGGTCAGGACCTTCCTAAGCCTATTTCACGGTCAGTGTTTTGCAAACCAATGTGACACAGGCCTGAATGACAGAGGACTAGTTCAGGTTGGAGGCAGACACAGCAATCATGCTATCAGCTGTGCAAGCTGGTCCCAGTGGATGCACATCCCCGCAGCAAGAAAGATCGTATGCCTAGAGGGGTAACAGGCTCGTACACTACAAAACTGACATTTACATTTGCATTATTTCCAACAAGAAGCAGATGGCAAAGGGACGCTCCGTAATTTCTTATGTGAACCCCAAAGAATTCCAAATCTCAGTCTTAGTTGGACACTTTCCTTTCCCAAACCGGTCCTGTGTGCTGCCAGGTGACAACAGCTCCCTCCTCAAAGGCAGCTGCCTATCAGTGGGGGATGGCTCTATAGACAGTTAATTAAGGAACGTGGGGCAGGGAAGAGAGGTTTTGAGATACAAAGGTCTGTAAGATTTAAAGCAGGCAGAAGTAAAGGCAGGGCTTTTCCACTGCAGGCACAAAGAGCTCCGTGAGCTCTGAGAACGCACCTTGGTGCAGCCGCTGGAGGTCACCTCCGAAGAGCAGAGTCCTCTGAGCGTGGGAACCTGCACACAAGCCGGACCCTGGCTTTATGTAGGGTCAGCAACTGGGATTAGGGGTTTGCCAGCAGTGCTCTTGAATTCGGAAGCAGAAACAACATGCAAGAGGGAACCATGTGAACATACCAGGACAAAACCAGATATGGTCTTTAGAATATATTTTTTTACACTAATGCAGTTGTCTGTATTGCATATCAAATAGATATGCACAGAAAAGTGTGCAGAAACTTCTAGATAAACATTGCACACCTGAGTAATGCATCATTTCAATATCAACTCCCTAAAAGAACTGACGTAAAACAGGAAAAGGATCCCAGAAATCATATATTGAAACTTATTTGACTGAATTTGAGCGTACTGAACTGATATGGCCCTACTAAATCTGATTAAACTCAGAACAGGAGGAGAAAAAAGGAGAAGTAGTCATCCTGTTTAATAGAATATTGTCTCTTAACGTCCAAATTCACAAGCCTTCTAAAGCTAGACGATTTCATTAATATCAGCAGGCTTCACAACTCCTGTCTCACAGGGACAAATACCATTTTTAGTCCAGGGCATCTTCACGAAGTAATTTTTTCTTTCTGGTTATCCAACCTGGACAAACTAAGTCATCAAAATGCAAATTAATCAAGGTGCAATCCTAGGCCTTCCCAGGATGCTGGGCAGCCAGCATCCATTGGAGAGGTGGTTGAAAGTGTCTGCAAAATCTCACTTATGCTACATAACAGGCTACATGCGGAAATTTCCAAAGATGACCACATCATCTCAGTTTAAAAACTCTTATCAAAAAACCGGAAAAAACTCCTACAGGTGAAAAAAATAGAGGACTGGGTGATAAATGTGATGGGCATAACCTTCCTAATGGGGAAGCACCTTCCACTGCCCTTTACTCTCCCAGTGGTGTGTATGGTTTTTGTGCCATCTATCAGCACTGTGGGCTTGGGGATTATAATATATGCTGCATTCACAAATATACATAGCTGAAAAAAAAAATCCCCAAAGGCCTCTGGCAGTACAAGATAGCTGTATGAAAATGGAATAAGACTGATAGGAAAATAATCTCTTAGAGACTTTTGGTTACCAAGAACTGTGAAGACAGATTGTAATGAAAACGTAAATACGTACCTACCTGCTGTGTGATCCCCTAAGACACTGCAGCATTGCCTTGGTAAGGGTTACCTACCACATACAGAAGGGCAACAACGTCTACAGCATTTTCATTTAGTAGGGGTTACTCAAAAAGTTGCAGGGGCAGAAGAGAGAAGCAATGGAGAAGCTGTTAGCTCTGTGGATACTTCATCCATCCGCAGCAAACTGCAAGCCTTGCTTTACCAAAGCTGGGAGTTACCCGCTCAAAGATGGAGTTGCTAACTAAAAAGCGCCTTGCTCTCTAAGAAATTCAGTTGCCCACAGCCATCCTGGGAATTGAACAAAACAGCAGAAACTGAGACAAGCTTTGCAGAGAGGCAGCTAGGGAGATCAGGCTTCCTGGTCTTTCTATGAAAAATAGTAAATGGGTCACATGTGCAGCCTGTTTACTATTTTAAGAACTGTCTTCTCTGAAATGCTTTGAATCTAATAAATAACAGCTGCTTTCAAGGCCGGACACTGATATCCTTCTTCCAGACGAGGTGGCAGGGTTGTGACAAATCCACCTTGCTCTGTACAAGGAGACAGGTAGAGCAGGCACTGAGGATGGGAATGGGAGAGAGCGGGAGGCTCATATGATGCTGCCCTGACAAAGGCCGAGTGCTCCAGGCCAGACATGTGAGAGAAGCACTGGCAGGAGGAGTCAAGAGAGGCTGCTCACCCATAAAGTACAACCCGGGTTAGTAACAAGTTTTAAAGCTGAACAAAGGGGAACTGATACATTTCTGCAAACTACACAAAGATGTAAACAAAATGGGACCTAAAGAACTTCGAAGATGTCTTGCGTGGCAAAAAAGCATCCAAGCAATTTCTGACACACCTAAACATTGATAAATTAAAATAGGTTAAAGAAAGATACTTTGAGAAGCAATGTGACAAGCAAGATGTGATAAAACAAACAAGCTTTTCAGTTTCCAAGTACCTGCTTGGGAACACAGGCAAGACAAGAACCCTGTTCTCCACATCACACTTTTGTGTGATCTCCACATCATCTCAATCAAGGGAGTTCTTTTGCTTTTGTTTTAGTTCTCTTCCTATTTGATCCCCAAATTCATATGCAAAATAGCGCAGTTTAACAAAAATGCCAAAGGAGTCAACTGGATCTCATGTGGCTTTAACCACCTCAGAAAAAAAAAACAAAAAAATGCCTGACAAAACCCCTCTCTAGCCATTTATTTAGATTTCAGAAAGGGCAAAGCACTGTGAAAAAACACACAAGGACTCTTTATGAACTGCAGAGCAAAGTTAGCTCTTGTCACGAGGTGCAGAGCCTGGATACGTTTTCGGCAATTGAGGCATTAATATCCTGTTGGGAGCAGGCGGAGGGGGCAAGGAGGAGGCTCTCCAGGTCTGCAGCCCAAAGCTGCCATGCGTGGGGAGGCCAGGGAAGGATGGGAAGGGCAGCGAGGGAAAGGAGAATGCTTTTGAGGAAGCCACATCAGCTGTTTCTACACAATTATTTTGATATGTCAAACTTATTTTAAAAAAAAAAAAAAAGGAAAGAAAAAACAGCAACAAAATGAAATAAAACAAAACAACACTTGAAAATACCTAAGTTGCTGCATGGAGTCAGCTCTCAACAGTGGCCTGTGCAAATAAAGCAGCAAGCGATACAGGCAAGAACCATACTTGGCAGTTCATAAAGACAAATCTCTTTCCTTAGTAGGATTGCAGGCTATAAACTAACAAAAATTGCTATCAAGAAGATTAGAGTATTTATTTTCCACTTAAGCTTATACTGATAAGACAGTCTTTACAATAGTGTGCTATGCATGTGATAATACAAGATGTCTTTAAAACCAGCATATATTTCAAGCTTCAATGACGATTATATCTAGGCTCTTGACATTCAATGCTGGAAAACTCTTTAATTAACTAGGATGGCAACGCTGATTTAAGATCACGGGATTTAGTGAGTATTTTACAAAATTAGATTAAAAAGGAATAAGAGATACCTCTCACTTTAGTAAGACTGAATGGATTCAGTTTGAAGGCTTATATCCCAGGGAGCATGAGATAAAGGTGTCCACTTTATCTGCATTTATTTTAGTGTCGACCCCGCTAAAAATAACGGAAGTTTCTTCAGTCAAACTGCATGGAAGACATTATAATCCTACCACCTACAGATAAAGTCTTAAGACATACACCTATCAAATACTACCAATTTTCTCCAGTTACCCACCCTTACATGTCAGTGTGAGGATGTAGAAGGCTGGAAAATAATAAAACTAAATGCAATGGGATGTCCTGAAATCTCAAGGCTTCTAGAAAACAGATCCAGCTGGATTATGCTTTGCTGTACCAACAGTTTAGACCAGCAGATTTCCCACTTTTTTTTTTTTTTATTAATAAACAAGAGCCTCAGAAAATTCACAGCTACGGTTTTGTCGATTAAAATTAAGATACAGCAAAGTGCTGAGTACATATTTTTGCACGGTGGTCATATGACATTCCTGACAGCCACTCTTGAGAAATGCTGTTTTAGATGAATGCACAAGGCAGAAATTTAACCACTTTTCACTTTTAAAAAGCTTAACAAACTTTTATGCCAATGATTAGATAGCTTTTACAACAACATTGGCAAATCAATGCAAGTTTCAAACTCTCATAATTTCTCAAAGCCTTCAGGAATCACAGAGTTAATTCTGGAGCTGTCGGGCTTGCTGGGGCTGCCAGTTTATATGGAACAGTGATGCTCCAGACCAAGATCTATCAATCTGCAATTTAGAAAAAGGAAAGTATAACCTTACAGAAGTTGTTATCACAGGGCTATCAGGAGGGATTCAAGCTAGCATCGATTGGCTGTATCAGAAGGGTATTTTCCTCTCTTCTCGTTAGATATGTCGTGCCATAGATAAAATAGATCCCACGGATTATTTATGCTGTAAAGATTTAGAATAAAAAGGTTCTCATAGCCCTGACATTATACAGAAATAATGTGTATCCTTCACTAGAGCACCAGTTGTTCAATGACACTAGCTTAATCTTACCAATATTATCGATCTATTCAATGTTTACTCCAGTGAGCAGTCCCATGTATGTGTAAAAGCAATCTTTTGAATTGACTATTCAAAGGAGTTGGTCCATAAATGTTAAATCACTTCAAGGATTTCAAGCTGAAGTGAGCTTTCCAAATACACGGTTTCACGTATTTCTCCAAGCTTATCATTCGTATCTCCAATTCTGTATCCATTGTCTCCGAAGTCTGCAGATGACTCTCTCTTTTTGTTCCCTTTTTGTTTCTCTTTTGGTTCTTTGACAATGAGGAGAGATGGCATTACCTGTCCTAGCACAGTGCCACAGTACCAGAGTGATGACTGTAGAGCGGAACACGTGAGGCTGACTGCAAATGCAAAGACGACCCTTTCTGGCTTAAGCTCACATATTTTGGACAAAGGTAGAAAAAAGACCTAAGGGAATCCTCCACTGCTTAAGAAACTTCCTTTTTCTTCTATAATAAAAACATAATATGGATGAGAGAACTTACAGCATTCAGTGTAACACATTGGACAGAGGTGGAAAGGGCAACTGTGTTTATCATTATGACTATTAAAAATAAATGAAGTGGCAAGGTTAAAACCAATTCACCTTTGTTTCCTACTTAATGTAGCTATTTATAGCCAGGCAAAGTACGTGGAGAATATTCTTGCCACTCTGATTTTGAGATGTCTAACATTCAGCTAATGCTCATGAAAAGGAGGCACATGATGCAGGGCCATGCAGAGTTTGGCTTCATGTGATCAGGGATGTGCAAGCTGTAAAGGCAGGCCACTAACTGAAAGAGCACTAATCAAGAAGAACAGGGAGAAACCTGTCACAAAAACAACATCACATGTCCCTTGATAATGTTTCAGTGGAAACCTCTCAGACCATATTGTGTGCTGCTTTTGCACCTTTAAGAAATGAAACTGTAAATGCTCCAAGTATTTACATAAAAAATTTCCAACTCCCCTTTTTCTCCTACAAAAACAAAACCCAAAGGCACCTGGAAAATCTGGAGTGCACAAAAACTTTAACTATTTCAGCTATTTTTTTGCTCTACCTAGAATTAATTTGATGAGGCTAGCACCTAATGAGAAATACGATTTAAAAACGATGTTTGATTTTGAAATTGGTGGTGTGCTAACAAAAATGTATTCCGTTTTGCAGCAGAGGAAGGATTCACCCATCAAAAGAGACTGGCTGTCAGAGATGAAAGCGAGTAAAGAAATTGAGAGAGCCATTTTAAACATATAAGACAAGACTTTCATCTCATGCTGGACCATACGGGACAGTGCTATTAACCTTGGAAAAAATCTGACAGGAGCGAAAAAGAAAAGAAGATGAAGAAAAAAAAAAAGGAATAATTTACCTTCAATAACTTATCTGATCTGTACCAACACGTTTCAGGAAGTCTACATTTATGCTTTTCCACAGGTGAAGGTTTTGCCATGTGTCCTCTACATGTTTGTGTACATCCAGGAGTGTCGGTACGGGTTATCCGACAGCCTGTGTGTCCTTCCCCCACCACCTGCGAGGGTGCTGCCTGTGGATACCTGGGCAGAGCACAGCTGGTGAATGCACGGATGACTCCTTTGCCTGGGTTGCCTATATACCTTTCTTTCACCTCAGCAGCATGTGACACTGACTAACAAAGCAGTGTTAAAGACAAACATTTCTGCAGTTTGGATTATTTCTGTCTGATGAGCAGCTCCACTCCAGCTGCACAGCTACAGAAGCAAGTGCTCCCAGATCCTCCTTGTCAATCGTCTCATCGGTGATTAAAAAACTCCCTCTGTGGGATTCCACAACCTCCTCTCCGCAGTGCATTTGTAGTCTAAATTCTCCTTACTCTTGCAAGTGCTTTCCTAACATTTAAGCTATTTCTCTTTTTTTGCCGAGAACTAAATGGATTACTTTTTATCTTGCCCTTGAGGGACATGAAAAACAATTGCTCACAATCCTCTTTGTAAGAACCTTTTCCATGTTTAAGCTCCCTGTCAGCTTTCTCTTTTCCACACCAAAACCAGCCAGTTCTTTCAATCCTTCCTTTTGTGTCACAGCATAGACTTTTAAGTCTCACTTTCGGTGCTCTGACTGACCCTTAATAGGTGACAGCCCGGAGCAAGCACAGTTTGAGATCTCAGCGGTGCGCGCCACGGCAGAAGCGTTACCTTTGGTGCACACGGAATCTGCTGTGACACCTCCAGGAGCTACCAGTGAGGGTTTTAGAGCTAGACAAATGGCTTCGTACCTGCCCTTTGAGGGACGCTCCCTCTCTTTCCAGGCCCCATGCCCAGCCTGGCCGCCTCCCCCCACCGCCCCGGACCACGCTGCCCCCAGGCTTACCCAGCCCCACAGGCCCAACCCCTCCTCGAAGCGTTTGCCGGTGCCGAGCACGGCCAAAGCGCTACCCTAACAGGAGGCCGATCTCTCCCCCACGACAGCACTGTGTGCATATTCGGCCACTGGCCTTTTTCTTTCTTAA
>NW_009598938.1:0-1141 GCF_000690535.1 Cariama cristata
CTCTCTCTTACCAGGGTCCTGAAAGATTATTCAGTGCAGCATCTCCCTGACGGTTCTATAACAGTGGAGTCCATTCTTATCCAGGCCACAGCACACTCAGAGGATCAAGGAACCAAAGTTCTGCTCGTATCCTGGACGTACCAGGTAGGGATACTTTTAGACGTACTTTTCAAGCGACTCTGATCCTAACCTCTCACAGGCCAGACCTCTCCTACAAGGGGGGTTGCTATTGCGAGGGTGAGTCTTCATCACTGTTTTTGAAGTCGTTTGACTACAAGAAGATGAGGTGAGTCACTGCTGTTTTCTTAACCATTTTAGGTTTAGTAGAAATCATTTTACAGGAGTCAGTTTTCTCTGGGACCCCTGTCAGGCAACTGAGCTGGAGTAATTACACTTAATACAATTATAGTTAATTACAATTATGTCTGTGTTTTGAGGACACTATAGTATCCAGCTCCTAAACTCCCAGCTGTGTCACTACTGCCATACAGCCTGGGGAGGTATCTTAACTTGTATTTCTTAGGTGTAAAGCTTCAAACGAGCAGCAGAGAGCTAGCTAACACAAAATCGTGGTAAGATTAAACACGGTCATTGTGTGTTCTTCCTTTCAAAAGTACGCTTTCTGTGGCTCTATTCTTAAATGCCTTCTTGAGGGCAAAGCAAAACAATCGGTGGTTGCTTATTCTTTGCTTTGAAGAAAAACGGTCATTGACGCCTCAGGCCCATACACCTACTTTGACAAATGGGAGTTTTACACTGATACATCGAAACGCGTTTGTGCTAAACTGGCTTGGTTTCCATTTCTGAACACTGCTAACATTATTACGTTTTGCTGGGTCCAAGAATTATTTCAGTCTATTTCTAGGTAACCAGAGTCCAATTTACTGCCCAAAAGGGAAATTCAAGTCGAAGATTGCTTTCATCCCGTTTCTCTTCATTCTCTCTAGGATGAAGAGCTGGGCAGCTATCTCACAGCCCTTCTGAAAAAAGGACTGCCACAGAGCACGTCATGAGCAACGGAGCAGCAGGCACCGTGGTGTTTCAGAGAGATTTAGATTTTATTTTGTTTACATTGTCAATACTTTTTTTCTGGTTTTAATAAAGGAATTAGTCTTTGTCCACTGACCACAGGGACGGCGTA
>NW_009598938.1:1153-2322 GCF_000690535.1 Cariama cristata
TGCCCTCTTCCCCCATGGGAGACCTGTCCAGGGAGGCAGCACAGCTGAGGAACAAGCTTTGAGTTGCTTACACAGAAAGTAAAAGATACTCAGCATTCTTCCCCTCCTGCAGCTCATTTCCCTTAAACCCAAACCCTCAGCAGTGCTGAGTGAAACAAGGAGTTTTCAAAGCTTCACAATTAAAATGCAAAGAAAGAAGTATAATGGAGACAAAAGTATAAAGCCTTAAACGTGCTATTTACCCAGCAGTGTCACTTTGTAAATTATCCGTACTTCCCTCTGACAGCTGCCAAGCCTGCAAGAAAGCTGGAGGTCTCTAATAAAGATCTTCCTTCCTTTGTCCAGAACATAAAAATTGTGCTTAGTTGGAAAGAACAGTCCCTCCAGTGCTGGGAAGTTTTTCCATAGCCTATAAATGGGACAAAAATAGCAGTGTCTCATGAAAGGTAACGGATTCATTTGTCCCAGTACTCCCTCAGAGGCTCTCCTCATCTCCATTTTACAAGTGCGAGGATTTGCACTCATCTTCCCAAGCCCAGTCAAGCAGAGGAACACGTTAATTTCAATGTTTTATAAAAGTTTGAGCAGGTTTCCTCACTGGTATTTAAAGATTCCTCCAAGCTAAAAGCAAAATACAGAAAGGGAGAGGTCAGTGGCTGACCCGTCATTACTAATAAGTGTCCGGTCAACAGGAGTCAAGCTGCAGGAAGCAAGAGCTCCGGCGCGTCAGGCCCACCCGAACAAATGCAATACCGCACCCATAAAAGCCACCGACTGCAAAGCTTCACCTCTATTACTGTAATCTCAGGGCTGCTCTTGGTTTGGTTGCTGCATAGGCTCAGATTGCCGAAGTGGTTCAGCGATTGGCTTTAACCGATCCTTACAGCCTGCCAAAGACCCTCGCTTACCCTCGTAACGCATGCGGTTTTTTCCACAGACCGAGACCCCCAACACCCATGCTGCTTATTTTCCAAACCTCCTACCTCCTGTCCCTCACCAGAGAGGAGACTGGGGCACTGGCTGCCATCCGAAAATGGGCTGAATATGGGCAGAAGCTGCAACGTCCATTGTTGTGCAGAGCCAAGAAGTTACTCCATCATACAGAGACACGCGATCATTTACCTCCCCACACTAATCCTACCCCCTCTCTCTCCTTTAAGGTCCAGAGC
>NW_009598938.1:2353-19449 GCF_000690535.1 Cariama cristata
TCTTGTTCCCAGTCCAAAAGCACAGCATAACCTTGGAACCCCAAGCACCTGCTGCACCGAGCCAGGCCAAAGCCCGACTTTGAGCGTGCATTTTGGAACTGGAGCTACTGATTTAGCGCATTGCTGCAGGGAGGCACACCTTGGTACCTCAAACCAGCCCCACAACAAGTTCCTGTCTGTTCTCATCCGCACCGCAGTCTTGCGTGCCTACAGGCCAACAGCATGCACATGAAGTTTGGAGGTGGCATGGGAAGGAACAGAGCAGTGAGTCTCTAGATCTGTGACCAAATATCACATCCTCTTAAGTAAACCGTTGGCTTTTAGGCATGTTTGTCAGCCAGGCCAGTGGTTTCTTCTGGTGACTCTGATAACCCGCAAATGATAAACTTTCTCCAAAGGCTCGTGTTTCACAGGGTGGAAGACTCAGCAGTTCTCAGCAGCTGTGTGGTTCTGTTAATAGAAGGGGTAAAATAGGTCAGATATAAACCCAGTATCTGTCACAAAACGCGACCAAAACAAAAGCTTTGACGTTTGAACAGGACTGCGCTGTGTAAGGAGTTGTGCCAGCTCCTACACTATCCTCCCTCACTGACTACGTGGCAGGAGGAGCTTGTTTACCACTGGCCCTGCAGAGGGTTAACTGACTGATAAACACTTGGATCCCTTCTCTTCCAAACCTGCATTAACAGATGCCCAGCTCGAATCCGTAGGCAGGGAAGGCTGCACTGAAATACCCCTCGGGAAGCCAATCAATTGATTCACAAGAGGGGACGAACAGCCCTTATTTGGCTGTGGAATGCAGGCAGAAAGCAGTTTGTGAACCCAGCTGCCTACAGTCTGCCCCCAGAGAGAAAATACAGGATCGTAGGGAAAAACCAAGCAGGGCTGCCCCGATCCATTCCGCTTTCAGGCTTTCAGCCTCAGTGTCAATTAGGAGTCTGTTTTCTATCAAGTAACCCTTTCCTAGGCTGCACTGCTCTCCAGAAAGGCCCTGTGTTTTCCTCCCAATCCCCAAATTAAACAAAAGGAGATGAAACCATCAATGTATGTGAACACTGCATGTTTTACCACGTGCTACCTAGGACCGTCAGAGAATACAGCTCCTGAAAGTACTGTCCTAGCTGGCTAACAAAAATATATGGCTGTTAGGCACCTCCCTCCAGCGTTGTCTTGATGGAACAGCCACTGTATGAAAAAATGGTAGGTTCCACAGGTTGGTTTGCAAAGAAACAGTTGGAAAGATGAATACTGTACTTACTGTAAGTAGATCAGTTGATTCCATCTCTGTGTTTTTTATTTCCACATCTCCGTCGTAGTTTATAAACACAGGAGGACTCTCCCAATTTCTGGTCGCAGATTGTGTACACCGTTTTAGACCTGAATCTGAGCTTGAAGTTGAAGTGCCATTGCTTGCTGGAAGAGGTGAAGTAGTACAAGAATGGGTTAAGGCAACAGTTGAGACTCACGAGGGCTAAGGTGACCCTTCGCATTTTGTAGATCAAGCTGGTAAATGACTCATTCTGGATGACCTGGATTCTCATTAAAAAGTGGAGCAAGTGAGCGAGGTGATACGGGAGAAAGCACAAAGTACAAATGACCAGGATGATGTAGATCGTGCTCAGGGCCTTCCTCTTGCGAATGCTGCGTTTGATCCGGGAGATCCTCTTAGCAATAAGAGGGTAGCTGATCAGAATGATGGAAAATGGGATCACAAACCCAAAAACTAAGGCCAGGATGTTGTAAGGTGCCATGCGGTAAGTCCAGCTACTTGTAGTAAAGTTCTCAAAACATGCCGTGGTGTTCCTCACACCGTTGTTGTGGAGGGGACCTCCAAGGATAAGTGGAACCATGACACTGAGAGCGACCACCCAAAGGACTGTGACCACCATCACATAATGGATGGCTTTGATCTGGATGTACGTGAAGGGGTGCAACACTGCAATGTAACGATCAACGCAAATGCAGGTGAAAAAGGCAATGCTTAGATAGATGTTGATATAGTACAGAGTCCCAGTTATCCTACAAGCCATGTCACCAAATATCCAATTGTTCCGGTTCAGGTGGTAATGAATTTTAAAAGGCAACACACAAACAAACAAGGTGTCTACCAGAGCTAGATTAATCATGTATACGTAGGAATGGGAAGCATGTCTTACTCTGCAGGACAGGAAGTACAGAGCTAAGACATTTTCTATCAGTCCCAGCACGAAGACAATGCTGTAGATGGCAGTGAACAAGGAATACTGGAAGTTTGCTTCCAAATGGAATTCTGAACTGGCATTGGCAACTGTCTCGTTAGAGACTCCTTCAGTCCAGGAAACACCTGCCATGATTTCTGCTGGCGTAAGATGGGATAAAAGCCTTAAGCCATCCCTTACCTCAGGAGGTTCTTGAGTTTTATTTCATCTCAAGGGGGTAAGAGCTAAAGCTACGCAACTGAGCGCCGTTAAGTCTGGTGAAGTCTGTGGTTCAGAGGTCTCCGCTTGGTGTGTTTAGATGGAACGCGGTGTTGCTGTAAGGGAGAATAGATCATTTAAAACGCAACCATTTGAAGTTTACACAGTAGACAGAGTATTTACTGCCATTAAAATCATCACAAAGTGACAATACTGAAATAACAGAGGTAGCAATTCTCCTCACACGTCCCCCCCGCCAAAAAAAGAGATGTAGAAGGCTACAGCTTTGCCTAAGGATGGGCCAGCAACTGAAGCAGTAGAGGAGAACTTTAGCAATGATATACCTCTGGAGGAACTGTAATTATTTTCCCATTCCTAAGCCCTACCAAAATTCCTGCATCATTGCTGAGAGATTTATGATGTTATTATTCTGTCCTTAAAAACTTGCACTGATGGATTATGCAGGCATCCCAGGAAAAAAGAAAAGCAGTAGTGGCAAAAATACAACCAGGACTGCTTTTTCAGTTACTCCAGTGTGCCAGTTAACCCAGTCCTCTGTGTGACTAAACTGTTCCAACCTTGCCACTGCAGTTTTATAAAAAGCATGTGTGGAACCTTTCTGTTAAAATTAAGAAGTAGTGTTTAAAGGACAGAACTGAAACAGGGACTTGGCACCCATACCAAGCCGTTAACCAAATCACGAAGCAGCAGCACCATCCCCACGCCCACTGAGGAGCAGTTCAGGGTGGATCGTCAGTGGTACAAACAACTGTAACGTAACAGTAAATGGAAGGGCTCAGTGCTTCAGACAAGAAGTGCCTCGGAACAAACATTCATTTGCAGGGGAGTCTGTAGTACAGGATGGAGCCCGAAGGCATCGTAACACCCAGTTACATGCACGCAGACAATCTGAGAGAAATAGGTTGGGGTTTGCGTTTGGGTTTTTTTCCATCCTTCCCACTCACGCTTTTATACCTTAGTTGACGTTCATATACAAGCGGGAAGGCTCGGTGTAAGCTGTTGGGTGAATTTAGAGGACTTTAAACCTACTCTGCAGGTACACTGCAGAGGGAAACCACCATTCCTCTCTGTTACAAAGGGAGCCTAAGGGACTACTTTATGTGTTTGAAATATGGGAAAGAGGCATTGCGCAAGTACGACTCCTCATCTAGGTCACTCGCTTCACCTAAGGAATAAACTGCGCTCCAGCAGGGCAGTGTCTCTCCACCAAATATAAAAGAAATCTGAGTAACTAAGCCAAACATAGAGACCTAAACAGACTCCCTGTAGAAAAAGCTGTGGAGAAATTAAACCCAGCTACAACGGGCACAAAGTTCCTAAAGCTGAAGTTGTGCACTGAAGGCACGAAAACACAAAAGTTGTTGGGTGCTTTCCAAAGGAAACTGTGAAATCACACTTCCTCCCAATAGTTGTTTATACCTAGTGAAGTCAAAAGCACCCGAGATGATAACTGACAGATTAGAAAGGAAAAAAAAGGTTTCACTTTAAGTAGGCAAGCATACGTATCTGCTTACATAAGTCTTTCACCTAATAGCAAAGGGTTTGTACATACAGAGAAAAATTCATACAAAACCAGGCATGGCTAAGCCGTAACATTAAGCAGCATAGGACTCAAAACAACCTTTATCTCAGAGTTTTTCGACAGCAAAAGCCACCGAACATCCATCTTTTCTAGGTTCAAGGCACAGCGTTGCAACTGGGGAAAGATAAGGCGGAGGCCTGTAAAATGACTGAAGGGGCAGGACAGGAGAAGGGGACTGATCAGGTACCGCTCCTCACAAGACAAGCACAGCAAGGACATCCATAGACACTAGCAGGTAACAGCTCCAAAAAAACCCAACAACGGGAATTTTTCCAAACAGCACATACGTTGTCCCAAGGTTCTGCAGAAGCTAGACGCAACAAGAGTTTCTGTATGCTTAACGCTGACCGAGCACTGTGGGATGGCAAAATGAGTCCGGCTAAAGGGCTGCCCAAAACCAGTTCCACTCCGATCCCTGGCAGTACGGTTACAAGGCCTTACCAAAGGCACAGAAGCTGCTCACACCATGAGACTACACCAATATAATTTGCTTTCAGCACCTGTAGTCTCACTTAATCCCCTAAATCCCTTCCCAGCTGAAATAGGATCCCACATTATGTCTTACATCCTTAGGGTGGACAGCGGGCAACGCCAATACCTCAATTGCTGGGAAATACCAAGCGAAGCTTCTCACAGAGATGCTCGTACCCACTAGCGCTCACCAGCCCTCGATGTAAGGGATGGTAACTCACGTTACTATCGAGTAACGTGAACATGCAAGGGATGATAAGTAACTCACGTTACTATCAAGTAACATGAACCCATTTAAGCTCAACTACAGCAGAAGTAAGGAACAGTGGGAGAGAGGGGGAGGAAAAAACCCAATAAATCACTGCCAAGGAGTATCTTACAAGTCTTTCACAAGTTGGTCTTCTACCCAGTTCCAAACACTTATACATGCACTGCAGGACCCCACACCACATCAATCCATGCAAAAATATTTTCATTCCCTGTGAGAGGTAATAGAAGTGACAGAGTTTACAACCAAATATGTATTTTCCAAGTCTACAGCCACTTTCATCTCTTATAACAATGTACCATTTACTTCTCTACCATTTTAAAAGTATGGAGTCTGATCAAATTCCAAATTTGGTTTTGCTTCCGCAGGACTGTTTGGTTGGTTGGTTGATTGGGGTTTTTTTTGGGGGGAGGGGGGGGGCTGTTATTTCTTCCAGACAACCAAAAAGCACCACCGAACTTCTCTTTCTGTACAAAGTTATGGGAGTTATAAAAACACAGAAAAGCATACATCAAAGTTTCGATTGGATTTTGAGTTCATTAAATTATTACAAATGTTTTCATATAAAACCAAGCTTGAGCTTTTGAATTCTGGTCAAGGGTGATATTTTTCTGGTTTTAGTTTTAAAGCATCACTATCAATCAGAAACACAGATCTCCCCATGTGCTGCATGTCCAAATGGAATCAACTGAAAATAATTGGTAATGCAATAGCATAAAAAGGAAAAGAATGCTGAATACCCCTTGATAAAAGTAACAAGTATTAATGACAGACACCAAAAAAAAGGATTCAGACTAGGAGTTCGTAGAGAAGTTCTCTACTGATGGTATATTTTATGATGCTAAGAGAGCATGTTCTTCAATTACATGTCTTTAGGTTATTTTCTAACAGTTGCTCTGGGATTTAAATAAAAAAAAAAAAAAAAAAAGGCAAAACCCCACAACAGGTCTTTCTGCTAACTCAGGGTTAGCCAGTGAGTCGACTTCTAGACCGCTGTCTGGATAGCTGAACCTGGGTCACTCAATTACTGGATCTGATAACAAGCCCATAAGCGTGACAGGTTTTTATTGTAACCAGAAGTTGGGGAACATCTGCATAAACATCAAGAGCAGGTATCTTTGCACTGCAATTATTTAAAAAAAAGGCAATACCTGAGCCTGCAGTAGCACTTAGCTTGATTAACACCCACACAGCATTAGTATTTGGTTTGCTTTTCTGCCCTGTAAAGACTAATAATAAATGTAGTTAGCGAGTTAACTTACCAGAGCTCAGCTCATCACCTCTCATGCCAAAGCTGCAGATGAGAACACCAGCCTCTCCACACAGTCCTCACAACTACGAGGTCAGTGCTAAGCTCTTGTGCGTAGGTTCAACACCAGAGCACACGACACACTGCAGAGCTCTCCCACGTTGCTCTACAGAGAGAAACCACAGGAAGCGAAGATGAAAAGCCGTCACTCGGATCCAAGACAGAGCACTTGCCCCGCCAGTGAAGTGTCCCCTCACATAACTGCGGAGACAGCACGGCGCGCAGCCAGCACCACTGCATGCTTGAGTTCTCCCCGTGTACCCACGCTAAGAGGGAGGCACAATGCTCCCACCCAAAGCCACCCTTGATCACCTCCAGCCGGCTCTGCCCTCCAGTCCCAGCGCTCTGCGGAGCAAGACCAGCCTCCCCAAAACCAGATACTAGTGCTTCAGCCTGAGACACTTTGGAACAGGCCTGTAGCTGCACTCTCGCTTCCCCTCAAAGCAGGGAAGAGCAAGACTACTGCCATTCCCTTTCAGACAGACCACTGTCTAAAAACATCCAGGCACATTACAGTTGGAACACAGATGGACAAGCCCCACTGCTTGTGTTGAAAAGTCACTGCAGCATGTTACAGCATCCCTGCCTCTGGGTACTTCTCCAGCAAGGCTGTACCAGAACAGCACAAACACGTACCCTACTAGCAATACAGCAGCTTCAGCTCTCCTTTTCCATGGTAGAGACCCAGGACTCCTCCAAAGTTCTGTCATCTTCTTTGGGAATTAGTCCCCGGGGGAATAAAGCAGCGAGGAGTCAGCACGCTGCACGGGAGGGGAGAGAGCAACCAGAAGTATCTTGCTTTTCCTTCCCGTGCTGTCAAAAGCAGGTCTCTGACAAAACTGCAGCCTGGAACACAGTAGGGAAAAGATGCATCACTTCTCATGAGGGGACACCTAGAAATGGGTTGTCCTCCTATTCTGCATCAGGACCACTCACTAAACTTGATCCCCACTGCTAAAGGCAAGGGTGGCCTTAAGAAAGGTCAAAAAGAACTGCTGTGCTCCCCCGGCCTACCTTGTGGCTCTTCACCATGCCAACAGAGTGGAAACGCCACTCTCAAAAAGCTATTAAGATTCTTTCTTTATTTTGCTGAATGCGATAGTCTGTATCACTTTGAATCGCCATGTAACAAAGAACATCCTCTTACCAGATCAAGTAGGCTGTCTGCTCTGACAAACTGGCTCTCTCTGTAATTCCTCTCCTCCTTTCACAGACCAAGGGGAGATTAATTATGATGGTGCCAGGCATCTCAGCTGCACATTGCTTCCACTGCAGGAGAGTGTTTACACCAGTATCATTTCTTCTGTGAACTTCAGAATTCAAAATTTTCACCCTCATTCCTGTAACCTGGCACTCTAACAGTCATTTTATAACCAAAACAGACGACGATTCTGGTGTCATTCATGAGGAAAAAAACCTACAGGTTACCCAATGTGTATTTTATTGCTTAGGCAAGCAGGCAAAAACCAGAGACTAGAGTGGTTTTAAAAAAAAAAAAAAAGGGAGACAACAAAAAGAAAAAAAAAAAGAGTTCTCTCTGCTTCCTGCTCTGCACTATGATTCACACACCCTCGGATCACCGATGGACTCTAGCATGCTCTGCAGCACCGCTGCCCCAACAACTACGGAAGAGCAGAAGGCAGCAACAAGCAAATCAAAGCCCAGCAAAGGGCGGCAGCCAGCCCTGGGCTACAGAGGCTCCGCTGCTGAAAGCCCTTCGCTTCCTGATCAGGCTGCCTCACTCATACAGCTATTCCTGTGCTACTAGCCCAGGCTGTGACCATTACAACAGGTTTTAAGTGACCTGAAAGGAACTTTGCTCTGTAACATGCCACATCCTAAGCGCAACAGATAGGACTTTGTACCAGGGAACAGGACAATGTAAAAGCCACTCAGTTCAGTAGAAGAGTGACTGCTGATGAGGAGAGGAAATGGCGAATACTTTCAAAGATTGTTTCTGTAAGCCACTGCATGAAACGGTAACAGTTGTCCCTTGCACTACGCTGTACAAAGGCAGGGTTACAGAGGAGAGGGGCAGAGAGGAAATGCTACATTCTCCTCTGTTCTAAGCCTGTATCCCTCCCACACACACCACAGAGGGCCAAAAAAAAAACCACCAAACCCCAACCCAAAAAACCCAAGCCCACTCCTTCCTCCTCCTGCTTGAGACAGGCACCAGAATTTCAGAAAACAAAACCAAAACAACAAAAAACCAAAAAAGTTATCTGAAAGCAGCATGGAGTTGTTCTTCCTTTCCCCTTGGCAGTCTCAGAGGGCAAGAACAAATGATAGGAAGATGCCTACAGTCGCAGTCAATGATTTTTATTGAGACAAGACCGTGTATTGTGTAGAGAGCGCTTGGCAAACCTCCATCGCATATCCACAACAGTCCTTTCAGACACGGCCGTATCTCACAGAGCTGCTATTCTCCTGGGGCAACTGTAGTGTTCAAATCTGAGAGGAAAACAAGAAAACATTGATTTAAGGAAAAAGATGGCACTGAAACCACCTGAAAGCACTTAAAATCTGTGGTCTTCATTTCCCACCTGGACTCCCTCCCCACCGGCAGAGACAGCTCCGCGGCCAGCACGGTTAGGAAAAGCACCATTGGAGAGGGCCAAAACCAGCAAGCAGCAGCTGCCTTTTCAAGGCCAGGCCAAGTGCTCAGAACTGCATTCAAGCTTCTTCCACTGCTCTTTGTTGCTTCCCTTTCCCTTCTGTCTTCTTTAAGCCCCAGCGTGTGAGGAAAGAGCAGGCTCTAAGCCCACCCGCAGGAGGTCTGTGCCCTGGCTGAGACAAGGCAGCCTGGAGAAGGTCTGCAGCATGGTGGAAAGTCCTTTGTATCCACATTTCATGGGCACTGGATTAACCAGAGACAGATTAATCCTTGCCATTTTAAATACCTGCTATCCCTAGCAGGGGTGTCAAACTTCCATGATGTCCATTTGCTATCTTCTGCAAATTTGCCAGTCCCCTCCCCTGTTTTCTTTTTAGGCTAAAAAACTTAGATAGTTTAGATCAGATGCTGTTAAATTCAGAGCGCCACCATATAAGCAAAAGGATGATCTGCTCTCTGTTCTCCAGTCTGTACAATCCTCTCATAAATACGAAGGGGGAAATGAGCGAACAGAAATGGATCTGAAGGCACCTAGATACCACAGAAGATTTAGTCTTTATACACGGTCATATACATTCTCCATTTATGAGCATTTAAAGTATCATTCACGTGAGATCTCAAAGTCACTGTCAACACTACTTCTCTGTTACTACCCTGCAAGTAAGAGGAGGAAATCTACCAAGAGGAAAAAAAAAAGCAGCACAATTTTTCCATAGCAACTGCTGTAAACACCTCTACAGTCCCAGGCATTCACTTTGATCTGGGTGTTGGTGAACAAAGCTGTGAGCCATAGGTCAGACGGCACATACAGAAAGACTGTGGGTGTCACTGCTCCCTTCAGTATTCGATTTGACTCCTACAAAAAGAACGCCATTCCCTGCATTGACCTACCTGCTTCATTATATTCCACTGATTTTAGAAAGAGCCCAGATGGCGGAGCCATGGCATTTGGTGGAAAAGCCCGTGCATCTTTTATCTCCAGTAGCTCCTTTATATGATGAGGTGTTAACTTTCCCTGGCCAACTGCAACTAGAGCCCCAACCATTCTTCGGACCTGGAGAAACAGAGAACATGGCTTAGGAGCTGCCCTTGTAAAACTTAAAGAAATTACGAAGTTCTGTCCAGAGTCCCGCACTCGTGCTATCAGCAGTGTTGTGCTGTTTAACAGCCCACAGTCACTACTGACGGCAAGGCAAGCTAGAAACCTAATCAGAGTGTTCAGTGCCTGTCACTCAGGAAAGAATGGTATCACCACGATTTCTTAATATGAGCCTGCTCCTGAGTACAGCCACATATTATTATTAAACCCATAGTTCCCAGAAAGCCTAATTTCTGGCATTCCTCTACTGTTCCCAGTGCCATGCACTTTGCTCCTAGTCCAGCCGGATGTTAAGAAAGAAGCAATCATTTCCCCACACAAAGAATGTTTTGACCCTTGTTTTAGGTGCCACTGAGCTATCCCAAGCCATGGCTCAAGCTCACCCATCAGGGTTCAGGCCAGACCTGGCTGCCCCTTGTGTGCTGTCGGTATCGCATACCTCCAGGGAGCATTTCCAGTGCTCACTTTATTTCCTCAGAAAGATGATACTCCCTTAGTCCCCGAGCACGCCCCAGCAGTCATGGCCATCCCACAGTCTGCGGAGGAAAGGTGTTCTTCCCCCTTTTAGCAGGGACTGCGTGGGCTGCCTAGGTTCTGCGCTGATTGGGGTGACGGGACAACATGCAGCAGCTAAGCTTGTCTGCAGTGGCACAGCATCTTCTAGTGACCAAAGCTGGGGGAAGGGAAGGGAAAAGAACTAGCAAAATTACCTCGCTTCCCTTAAGTCTTCCCTCCCTATAACTAAAGACATTTGTAAGAATGAGATGAGGACTTGTAACACAATGATCTCCAGCTACACAGCACTGCCTCGGAGCAAGGCTTGTTCTCATCACATGTGGGAGGAAAGCTGAGCAGAGGATGGTTTCTGTTTCAGAAACGGCAGCAGCAGCAGCAGCACCCCCGGCACATCTGTCCGTGGCAGGAAGCTCACACACTTGCTGGGAGAAGAGCTTACAGGTTCTTAACACATAAGCAACACTGTTTCCAGGTGGGGGGACTATACGGGGGCTTGTTTCTCTCTCAGAAAGCCAAAAAAAGAGGTGGGGAAAAAAAACCAAGCAGGACAGCCCACCAGACAACATCCCCCCAGTGCAGCAAACTGGTATTTCAAACACCTCTGCATGTCACAACTTCCCTTCCTTCCCTCCACGCTCAGCAATTCCAGACCTAGCACAAATTTCACACCACAGCACTCACCTCCTGTGTAGATAGCTCTCACATTTCAGCATCCTCTTGGCTGAAAACCACCCTTTCCTCCTATACCCCTAGAAGACGTGCTGTGCCAGGAGGGCCACGATTTGCATCTGCCAACACCACCTGCACACCAAATGCTAGCTCCCTATTCCATCCCTGGGGGGTGGATACATTTCTCTCCAGTCCTTTGATGAGCTGAAGGCATCCTTCTGAAGGCAGAGTACTGACCACTGATCTTCCTGGTACTTCTTATGTCAAGGCAGTCTCACAAAGTTGCTGTTGAGGAACAACTGACAAGTAAGAGCCTCTCAACTTGTGCCAAAAGCACTTTTGGGAGTGCCTAAAATGATAAAAGGAGACTCTTATCCAGAGACTAGTATACAGGCGATTACATGCTTCCCATGGGCATCAAGAAAGCCTGCGCAAGAACCACCTGGGGATGGTTCAGGGGAACGTCTGTTTCCCTGGGGAAACAAAGGATGAAGACAGAGAAGGGCAGTCCTTTTCAGGCTTTTGTTCAGCAAGAGATAAAGCTCAAGGAAAGCTAGGCCCCGTCCCAGTGCCACTGGGGTGAACAGGCTTGTATGAACAGTTCCATCATGAGAAATGCCTCCATGAGGGGAAAGAAACAGCACAACGCAATGAACTTAACCAGCCTGTGGTGTCCAGCTACGCAAGAGCTGAACCCCCCTCCCAGAACCTCCCAGCACTTTGCTTGGGCTTGCCTGTACCCATTTTCACAGGAGAGCTCAGGCTGCCTAAGGGAACATGCCACAGATTTGCTGGGCCCAAGCCTTGTTTGACAGAGGAGCCACACAAACTCAGCCCTTCCCATGGGCTGACCCCGAGCCACCCCACTTTCACCATTTCCTAAGTTGCTTTTCTCTGTCCACGCTGGAAGAACTGTCTTCCAGTCTCAAATTTTACAGGCAAAAGCAGTACCAGCCTACACGGCGGAAACTGGTCAAGCAGACACTGTCCTGCCTGATTCACCTTCTTGCGCTGCTGCCAGAACACAGCCCCACTTGCACAGGTGTGATCAGTCATTTGGCCTAAATAAACATTCAATTAAGGACCTTTCAAAGCGCACCAAGCTCTCAAAACACTTACATGTAGTGGTGTAATGAAGCATTGGTCTGAGTTCCTGATCCATTCACACTTACAAAAGAATAAACCAAAGTCCACTAAGCAATCTGATCACGTTTATCACCGTTAACGAAAAAGGTCCAACAAGCCAAGATATATTTATCCAAAGGCAAAAACTGTCTCTCCCCATCTTAAACTCCACTGTGGAATGCCAAGAGCAGATGGCACAGAGAAGAAACACAGATCCTTGACATATGTTATTTTATCCATCCCTCACTAGAGGTCATTGTATGCTGTGACTTCAGCTTTGATGTCTCCACACTTGGAGCTAGCTAGTATAAATGCAGACTAATGGTATGCATCTGAAATAGCCATGGGCTTGGTGTCTCCCCCCTTCACATACTATTCAGCAAAAATATCTACATACAGTTTCTGGGGCTGTTTAACCCTTTTCTCTAATAAAAACAGAGATCAGAGATCCATCTAGTCTAGCCTCCCTCCTCTTTACGATGGAGAGCTGAAGCAGATGCTCAGGTAGAAGAATGCAAGTTCAGCACATACAGCCTGTTCCCACTTCACTATAGCCTGCTACAAACAAGGTTCAGAGAGGACATTAGGCTCAGCTGAGTTATTACGGGTATTATTCTCTCTGCACCACGTCACCAAGTAGCATTTCCGTTCTAATGCACTAAATGGGTTACCAGCATTTTCTCCTTGCCACAAGAGCATCCGATGAAGCAAATCCCTGCTGTATAGCAAGCCCTTCTCAAGCATGTTGTTGTTCTTCCTTTGCTCATATCCAGACACCCACTGTCAGAGAGCTTACAGAGCATTACTTGGCACAGGATAAAAAACAAATTTGGTTTGTCAAAACAGAATAAAAAATAGCTGCTTGCTGTTCCCACAAAACACCCCCTCTCTCCTCCAAAAAACAAGCCCTCTCTTGACTACTCTCTGTCTCCAGAGTGTGACCATGGCCAGGATAGGCAGACTGAGAACAGCCAACTCTTTCCTAATGAGGTGATCCATTAAGTTGTGGAGAGAGCTGTCTCCCCTGAGGAGAGCAGCAAAAACCCCACTGGAGTTATTTCAAAGAAAACCCAGTGGAGACTAGACAGCATGGCAGAGGGAAAGATCCTGCAGTCATGCCTGCATAGCTGAATCAGGTCTTCCCATCTCTCCTTTGTGCAACACTGAGAATTACTTCATGCTCCAAAGCCAGAAAGTAAAATTCCAGGCAGTCTTTGCTGGGCCCAGTGCCATTCAGAAGAGCAAGAACATATGTCTGCTGGTTTTTACCACTCAGACTGCAAGGACAAAGATTGCAGAAAACAAAACTTTCCATCCTCCCACACAATTCTGTGACTTTGGACATTCATTTTAGACACAAACTTAAAGAGATCCTGGTTCTACCAGATCAAAGAAGGAATACAGAACCTCACCTCTCTGATGCTAGGTCCCTGCGTGTGTCACGCAGCTGTAACGCCAGCTCTTCAACAGAGAAGGCAATACACAGAGATGCAACATTGCTAAACTGATCAACAGTTACAGGAATAGCTACGCGTCGGTTCCTGAAGGCAAAGTGTGCGTTGAATACAGCACCAAACAGTACCTGTCGGTAAAGAAATGCTCTGCTCCTGAACGTCAACTCCCAAAACTCCAGTCCCCTAAAGAAAGGAACAAAAAAAACACATTTAAAAATCACATTTCAAATGGCTTTTCTAGTCACAAAACAAGTATAAACCACAGGTGACTGTGAGTAGAATAAGAACCTGCACAGCCCCCAATTAACCTGAAAGAGCACCACGAGCTTCTGAACACCAGACTGCTCATTTGCTACTCAGATGCAGACATTTTCTGAGGTGAAATAATTCCTTCCTGTTTTGTATGTACCTAGTTTTATGGGGCTTGATCTTCCTGCTGCCTTACACCTAAGTGCATACCAAATAAAAGGGAAAGGGCAACATAAAACAAGGTGCAACTTCGCAGTCTGCTAAGGCACTACTGATTTGAGGCATGCAGTCCGATGCCTCCTGGAGAAAGGAAGAAACAACCAAGCATAGCAAAGCAACTCTACCATTTCATTTGCAGCTGGCTTGAGAGAGTCACATGGTCCTTACAGGCTTAGCTAAATGAATTTCAACGCTCAGCAATGCCTACTGTGACATCCACGTGCTACCGGGAAGGCCAGGACAAGCAAGTCAGGACACAGACATGCAGGAGGAATCCAGCTGCAGCACAAGACGGACAGGCAGTGGCAGACAAGGAAGCTCCGCAGGCCAAGAGGGAGCAGAGCAGGAAACAGCAAGTGAATATTCGGGGATGGATTGATGCTACTATGCAAAAAGACATCCTTTTCCCCTCACCAAATCTGTCTGTTCATATAGATACTACTTTCCAGAAAGTTTTATGGTAGTAACCAATATTCCTTATAAGAACTCTACTGAGGCTAACTATTCCAACACTTCACTGACACTTGCATCCTCTGCTAAATCTTTACAAGTTGCTTTCTAAATATCTTTGTGGTGATGGTTCCAGTACCAGCTCTAACACTAAAACCCAATGCAAACCCATTTTCAGGGACAGTCCTGCAGGGAAGAACCTGTATGCACATTTCCTTCCTACAAATAAAAAAAAAACAAAAAAAAACCAAAACCAAAAATAAAATTATATGCACATTAGATATATATAAAAACACACACACACGCATATCATACATCAGATATACCAAGAGAGCATATAAGCAGGTTTTCACTTCAGTACCTGCATCCTCAAACTTCCATGCCACCAAGCAATCCTAGAAGTCACTTTGATAAAAGTAACCATAAAATAACAATAAAAAATAAACTCACTAACAGTTTACAAGTGCTCCTTATATCCCATAGCATTCCTACAGCAAAAAGAGACAAAGCTTACCTTGTATAATCCAGAAAAGCAGACATTTACATGCAAACTCTCTCCTCCCTTGCAACAAGCCCAGTAACTGGGTATTAAAGGGCTACAAAGATTTGAGTCAGCTGTGAGAAAAGCCCAGCTGCAACATATTTGGAGGGTTCAGATGGAGAGGCTGGGTTTGCTGGAAACACTTGAGTATCAAGAGAGGGGCTGCTAGTTCCCTGGGAGAGGAGACAGCTCTTGTGAGCCATAGAAGAAAGGTGAAGGAGGGATGATGTGATTTACAGACCCACATCAGGGCAGGGCTCGCAGGAAGAGAAACTCTGAAATAGCCATGTAGGGAGCATTGTAGTCTCACAGGGTTTACAGATAAATTACTGCTTTTAGCCCTCCCTGTCGTGTATGTTGGCATATGCAAAGGCAGCTCCTGCTCCCGGATTTCTCTTTATGTCAGGAAAAAGACAACGTTTCTATCACTTACTTACAGTCTGCTCTCCGCCCAGCTCAATGTGCACGGCATACAGGCATGTGCATTGCTACACACGAGCACAAATACCCAGTGCATGGAGGTCATAATTCAGCTCAGCTTTTTAGCAAAGCACAGGAGACAATTTTTTCCAATAGGGACAAATCTTGCTTGCATCAAATTGCACGCACCCTTCTTTAGTCAGGATTCTCCCATCTCGGTTGTCTCGACAAGATATATTAAGTTACAAAAGATGGGTCAAGATACTTCGGAAAAGTATCTTGTAGACTTTGAAAGAGAACAAAATACTTTTCTTTAAGAGGGAAACTTTGTTCTTCTTGTCAGTCTTGCAGATAATTTTGCTTACCAACAAAAAATCCAGCTGCCTCTTTCCACTTAGCAGCAGAAACCAGCACCTTGCAATGAATAATACATATTCTGCTCTAAACAGGTGACAGAGCAATCACTCCCTAGGAATAAGTGATGGAGCTAAGTCTCTGAACACATCCTTAGCATTCAAAAGCATTTTGTATGTATGGGACACTAACTCCACTTCCACTGTTGCTGAGCAACTGAATTTGATGGAAAGAATCATTTTAATAGTTAGCCTTTTAAACAGACAAGTGGTCAATTCAGAAGATTGGTTTCAGTTCGGAAAGGAAGGAAAGAATGAGAAAGAAAAGCTGCATTATTTGACTAAGAGACCATGATTTATCATTCTTCCCTCTGAAACAGAAAATAGAACTCCTTAGATCAGGCTAAAAAAAAAAATAAATTTTAATTTATTTATAAGCTTTTACTGCTATCCCAGCCCTTTCATTGCAGGAACAGTTCATTCTGCTACTGCAGTGAAGAAATACACATGCAATTCAGGCATATTTGCAGAATGGGCAAACAAACGCCGAGCTCCAGGACTGCAACTGTTCCCATAGGAGAGTTTTACAGCTTAAAAGTAACTAGGACACTGTCATTAAAACCCCTCCAAAAAAAAACCAAACAAAAAAACCCCTCAACACCACCTGGCCTGTCACAAAGACCCAAATCCCACAACTTTTTTTCTCTAGATCAGAGAAAAAACTCATGGTTGTGGTTATTACTAACAAAGGATTCTAAGCAAGCTAAATGCCATTTTCATGTATTGAAATTAAAGCTTCTCAAAGCCATCCCCTTCAGCCTAAACATTCATTAAATCAATTAATATTGACACATTATAAAAATGACTCACTATAAAACACAAGTTTGGCTGCCTGTGCCACTACAAGCAAAAATATTCCATCAGCAACTAGCTTGATGCTTTTGATCCAGTTTTTAGGTTTGCTCGCTCTCTCATGAGCTGTTTTTGGCCTCACGTGGGATGGGTTTATGCAGCAAGTTATGCAAAGAATGGCAATTTCCCTTTTTTACATTAAAATCGAAGATGTAAAAAAAGAGCTGATCCGTATTAAATCTCAGAGATCAGTCAGCTGACAGGAGCAGGTCTGGATTTGGAAGGTAACCTGGTCCACGTGCACTCACAGGTGATCTCAACAAGACTGTTAATGGTTATTTTCAGGTTAGCTCAGGACTCTGCTACTCATCATAAAGGACAAGATAATCTTGTGGATGAAGTAACATTTCATTGTCACTTGTGTCCCTAAGCATAACCACACTTGACAGAGGGAGGGTAAGCTCTCCATTCAGCAATGGCAACCC
>NW_009598938.1:19525-36856 GCF_000690535.1 Cariama cristata
CAGGAATGCAGTCACATGATAGCACCCATTTTCCTCTCCAGCCTTCCTTTTCCCATGGGGATGGTCTTTCTTAGCTGCAAGAAGTAAGCGTTTACATCTGGCACTAACTGCCCATGTCCTTGTGCTTATACAGAGAAGAGTAGCAGTGGAAGTGCCATATCCAACTGGGTGGCTCTTCATAACGTGGCTGTGTGTCGACAGGCATCAACGCTGAGCAGGAAAAGCGGGAATCAGAGAAGATGAGAGGAACTGGGAGGAACTGAAAGACCAGGGTTACTCAGAGCATACAGATCTCTCTCTGGTTTTGCAGCTCCCTTTCAGTTTTTATCTTACTCTACTGCTGGCAAAATACAAAATACACCGTTCAAGGACATGGGGAAAGAAACAGTGGGGTGTTTGCAAACTGCAGTGAGGCTCCACCAAAGCTTGAGGCATGGCACTTATTGTTACAGACAGCTCAGTAGGCATTCAAATCTAATGGAGGGTCGTTGGGGAAAACTACAAAGAGAAAGGTTTTCTCCTAATCAGAAAGCAGGAAAATGTGGTTTGGAGACAGACAACAGCAAGGTTTGCTTTCAAGCTGAAACACAGCGGCCAAGTATTTTTGAAAGAAGCCAGCATGAAAAGAAAAGCCATGTTCAGATGATAAATACCCATGATCTTTCTGGGAAAAAAACTTCAGTTTCTGCTAGAGAGAGAATATATCCAGCCACTTAATTTCAATACTTGCAAGACCTGGTCCTGAAAGAACCTGATATTCAACAATCTTTTGTTTATGTAATGACTGAGGAATATTGGGCTTTCCTTCATCAGCATCCCCTGGGAAGACAGTAGGCGTTACTGGTGTGAACAGAGCGGATCTGCATAGCTACAGCAGTGACCTAGGTGTTGGGTGGGGTTTTTTCCTTCTATTTGCAGCCTTTAGGCAAAGCTAGGACAGCAGCAGCAAGGCGGGAGGGGGGGGGGGGGGGACCCGTCCTGATGACTTTGGAAGAAGCCAGTAATTGCTGCGCGGAAGAGGGGGGGGGGGGGGGGGGGGGAAATCCCATCCCCGCAGAGCTGGTCTTTAGCAACCAAAATGACTGTAAATGCTGGAAGCACCTCACAGCAATTGCCCTGTGCCAGATTCCATACACCAGTTTATAACATCCTGCCTTTTAATGTACAAACAACTGGACCAGTTTCCCTGCCCTCATTCCTACCCATCTTTCTCCCTGAGGACACCCGGGAGGAGAGGGAAAGAAATGTCCTTTCCAAGCTGTCACTAGGCAGAACCCTGCTGACACACCATCCCAGGGCTGCGAAGGCAACGGACAGCAAACAGGAGGGTCAGTTCTCAGAGCAGGGCTGGAAAGCAGCTTTTCAAAGCAAGCACCAGCTGATCAGAGCAGCTCCTCAGCTGAGTATCTGGGCTCTCACCTGTGTTCATAGTGGTGGGACAGGAAACCAGAAGAGGGTCGGATGTCTGCCTGGAGGATGGTTCTGACTGGAGATTGAAAACGTGTTTCAGAGTTCAGCGAGCGAAAGGTGCTGAAGTCGTGGGTTCCCAGCAGGAACTGCGCTGCATCCTGCATGGCAGGCACATTCAGGTAGCTGAAATTAAACATGCAGAGCAAAAGGAAAGGAGCATCAGGTAGGACCACGTATGTTAAGTGGGTCAAAGTCCAATGAATTGATGAGAGGCTTAGACCTGGCACGCAGATTTAACATTGCAGCATTGTGGAAACACATTTTGCAAGACGGAGTTTGTCTTGTAACGACCCAAACCACAAACCGAGACGCCAAGTGACCTGAGGTCTGAAGGTATTCAAAACCCCAGGCTAGATGAGGGGTTGGCAGGCACATGCTTTTACACAAACCTTTATCCTGCTGTGCTTCTTAGAACAGTTCAATTCAAATAACTATTCAAATTGCTGGCTAGAGCATAGGGCAAGAGAACCAAAATCCTTTGCAGTATCTGGATCTTATAAACTGAAAAAGATGTTGCCAGGTAAGAAAATATCAAACACTACAATGTTTTTTTCAAGCCTTAGATTTGCAACAGCCAGAAGATGAAATTAGGAAGTAACAGAAATGGAATAAATGAGCAAACGGTCAGAGATGAAGCCAGTGTAAACCCAAGGTGGAGATGCAGAAGAAAGGGCCAAGGGTAAAACTCAGAATGTCAAGTGTCATTCAGATTTCTTCATTTGAAGTATCTAGGTCTGTTCAAAATAGCCTCAAGCAAAGGAATTTAGACAGATTTACTGATT
Organism: Cariama cristata; assembly: GCF_000690535.1. NCBI lineage: Eukaryota > Metazoa > Chordata > Aves > Cariamiformes > Cariamidae > Cariama > Cariama cristata. The sequence goes on from NW_009598938.1 coordinate 21,778, forward strand.
TACATGCTGAACAGACGCTTATTTTTATTGTATTTTTGTAAATCTCTCCCAAGAAAAGCCTGAGCAGGTATGCATGATCTATGGCTTAAGTTTTTCAGATCTTAACAGAAGCCAAAATGTTTCTGAAGAAAACAAAACAAAAAAAATCAAGATGAGATTTTCCAACTTCATTAAACTTTTTCACTGTGTTCAAGAAAAACTACTAGCACTTACAGAATCCTGGTCACACTGAGAAGCGCCGATGACACATAGTTGGCAATTCAGACACCTACAGAAGTTTTAATGTGTATTACGTGTTTTATACACCAGATGTACTCAGTAGCGCACACACTATGAGCCTCTCCACTACTAGCAGTCCAAATATCCCACCTTTTAGTAAGAGACTTCCATTCAGAATTTCTAATATGCTCACCCTATCCTTTATGTGGTATTTCCATTTGAGAAAATTAACTGCAGTGTCCGGGCTAAATTAATTGCTGTTTCATAAAGCCTGAGCTTAAGGTACATTGTACACATAATATCTAATATTGCAATTTCATATTTATTTTTCCCTTCCACAGCCCACAGAAAACAAAGTCAGCAATTTAATGTTAGGACAACGTCATCTTCATTCCCCTGCTAGGACAGTTGAGATTACATTTTTTCCATTACCCACAATTGTTATTCCAATAGCGGTGATGAAATTACCACAACTGGCTACAAACCTGTTTTTCTATAATTTTGTGGAAAATGTCTGTTTTCTTGAATGTATGTTTACCTCAGTACAACATAAACTAAAAGGACAACAAATAATTATCTTCTCGGTTTTGTTTGGTTTTTTCCTCACCCACTGTTTATCATCTCCTAAGTATTTTTTTTAAAATGGCACTGAATGTGTTTTTCTTCCCTTGCATATACAAGCACTGATTTGTTATGACTCAGTGGCTACTCCAAGAACACAAGTGAATACTGAGCTGGATACACTGGTTTGTTATTGTAGGGTTGCTCAGAGTCATTGGCTCTCACTATTCAAACATACAAGTACTCAGGGAATGAGAGAGCAGATTTACATGCAGGCACTACCAGAAACAGGACTAGAGGGGGGCAAAAAAAAAAAAATAAAAATTTCTCAGCCTTCATTCTCGCCTGACTGTAAGGTCACACCTAAAACTCTTGAGATCTGCCATGCAGTGCATTTCTGCCCATCTGCATCGTATCAGAGCACTGTTCCTTCAGCCAGCTGTCCGAATGGGTTTGCTGTATGAACTGGCAAGGTCATCTGAGGAAATGTTCATCACTTCCATGGGGAGGGACACACGAAGTTGTTGACGGACTCTACCCGGAGTCATTGAGTATTTCAGCAGCGCTAATCATCTTTATCACAAGTACAACTGACAGTACAATTAAAAAGGACTGTAAGTCTCAGGTCTCAGTGAACATAACTCAGTGCAGTTGCACTGCTTTCAAAAGGGAAATCTTGTCAATACGAACCGGGAATATGGCCTCACATGTGGAAATTACCCCCTCCCTGCTTCCCCCAAAAGCCAAGCCTTTCCAGAGTGTTGATGAGGAGGCTCCCCACGGAGGTTTAATGGAACACACTTACCCTCCCGCAGGAGCCCAGCAGAGATCCCTTTCGAACACCGGTATTTCAGAATAATGAGTGCAGCCCATCAACAGCCGATAAACGTAGGTTCTTGACAGTGCAGAAAAGCGTGCGTGGAAGCTATCGGTCACTCGATAGGCATTCAAAATGCTGTTAGGCCAGAATAGAATGAGTGAGATGGAGAGAAATGTCATGCACTAATTCAAAAGCTTTTGCCTGGTCACCACATAGATGGGAACTGAAACATGCAATGGATTCTCTGAGAAACTGCGCTTACTAGTAATTAAATATCATTCTCTCCTGACAGCCAGTGATTAACCAGTGACCAAGGATTTGCACCTGTAGGTTGTCACAGGCATCTGTCAACTAGAAGTAGGCAGAGAGCATTAGCATCACCCCCATTATCAAATACACAGGGAAACTGACTTTGGGTCACCTATCAACATATACCTGTAGGCTGTCACAGGCATCTGTCAACTAGAAGAAGGCAGAAGAGCATTAGCATCACCCCCATTATCAAATACACAGGGAAACTGACTTTGGGTCACCTATCAACATATTTTGGGGACATTCACACCATCACAAGAGGCTAAGGCCGGTCAGTCCTTCAGCTGAGAAATAGCAACTGATGGTATGTGTTCTTTGTTGCGTAGTGAAACCAAACCCCCCACCCAGCCCACCACTTCGTATTGCGCATGTGGCTGAAGGCACATGTGTTCCTAGCCACACTTAAGGTAAGCGGCAGCAGCTTCCCAAAGCAAGCTGACACCCTCCATCTCCAGTTGAGGAGCACACCTTATGAACACTGTGCCCTTCTGCTTTTGCAGAACCCCAGTCCCAACATGAGTGGGAAGGACTTCCCCAACCCCAGATACCTCTGTGCTCACTCTCAAAGGTGCCTATGCAGGTCATTGTAGCAGATGGAGATAGCTGAAACTAGGTCGCTTCCCTCCCACCTCTCCCTACAACCTCCAAGACAAATAGGACTTTGCTGCAGGAATGGAAATAAAGGTGCATCCCACCATCGCCTAGATTGAGTCTATAATCAAAGAGCAGAATGCTGCATGCAGGAGACCTCCTGGGAACCCTCATATTTTATGTGGGCAGAAAATGGCTTTTGGGAATGTTCACGTCTACTCATCTTCCACTGACTCTAGGCCGTTAACTCAAGCAGCAGTTTTCTAGGCAGCTGAATTCCCCTGGTTTTCTCTACAAGCAACAGGGAGAAATTGCCTTGTTTCTCTAAGCCAATGCCACCATTACCATCAAATACAGACAGCTCGGTAGCCAGCAGGGTGGGTACGAAGGCTGTCAGAGAGGAAAACACCCTTGTCTCTGGCAAAGAAGAAAACAGAGCTTCCTCGTGTTTCTGCACCTCTCCCAAAGTGTTATCATTAATTTGAACATGTCAGCAGCAGTTTTTACTGGATGTGATTTTCCTTTATCCCAGAGTACTGGCTATTCACCATACTGATGGCAGCATACAGCAAGGAGTCACTATCACACAGGCATAATCTCTCTGCAGGTGTTACTCTAGAGAGATCTCTCCTTAGAAGGCAGTTTTTCTCCTGCTGTGTGTCTTTCTGTCTTTGGAGTTTGGCATAGCAAGGAGAAGGGACTTGGGGCAGCTAAAAAATACGACACCATTTGGGACCAAGTAATAGACAAACCTATTTATTTACTTTAAAAAGGTTGGTGCTTCAGGGATTTTTACCAGCTCAAGTGCCTCTGGCTCACATCCCTTGACTGCACAGGCTCAGACCACAGAAGAAGAAATTAAAGCTGAGCCACAGGCCTCCACAAAGATTTGCAATAACAAGCCCAGGAGATTGCTCCACTGCTATCAGCTCTCAGTAGAAATGCAAACTACATCCTCCAGGCCTGCAATGGAGTTTGCAACTAGGATCTCCAGCCTCTTCTAAACAAAATAATGTAATTATTACATTTAATTTCCTCTGTCTACATGCCTCCACAAGCATTTCATCTATCTTGAGCTTCTCCTGTTAATGCTCATGTGATTTTTATTAAATAACCATCGTTCTACTCCTTCTGATAGAGTGATTCTTTCAGAAAAGCCTATTTATGCTCACATGATTCTTCAATGCAGGCATCCCTTCATGCCTCTCTTAGCAGATGCAATTGCTACCGTAGGCTCTTTCCAGCTAGGAACGTCTTTCCAGCTTTTATTCCAGCAGCTACATTTCAGGCCTCATTAAGATCCCACTTTTTGAAAGAGTGCTGGTAAATAAAGACTCATGGCATTATTTACCTTTTCAACAGAGCCTGAGTTTCAGAGAAGGCTGAAGGAAAAAAAGCCCGAAGACATCTAACTAGAAACGGCAATGTATTAGATACAAAGATGTCCTCCAGAAGTACATCCTTCTCCTTCCACTGTCAACAGAAACGAAATGCCAATTTACAGGAGGTGGGAAGAATCCTGCTCTGTCTTGTTGTCACTAAGCTTTTATTGTGTGCTTACAAAACTGAAACTAGAAATAGAAGGTGTGAGTCTACAGTATTACCATCCCTACTTAAGGGACAGCAAAGTCCTCCTAAAGTTACCCCATCTATGAAATACACTCTGATCTTTGTTTTGAATTGTTTTGAATCTAGAAGACAGGTCAGCTGATAGAAGAGATCCATCATGCTGCAAAGGTTATTATTGCTGATGATACAGTCAGCCAGCCTGGAATCTTGTTTCCCTTCCAAGTTCTATCAACAATAATGTGTTCTCAAAAAGATCCCTCTCTCCGTCACCCCCTGCTTCCAGCCACACGAAAGTGCTGAGTTTCCTCTTCGGCATTAGGAGAGAATTCTTCTTGGCAAAGCAATATTTACAGAGGGAGGGGATGGTTGCTAAATACACTTAGACTCATGCACATCACCAAGCTCCTTAATGGAAAGCAGCTGAACCATTTTTAAAAGGTTCAGCCCAAGAGAGGAAGAAGTAGAGCTGACTGCATCCTGATAAATTCTTTAACTGATCAGGATGGTATTGGATTCTATCGGAAGATACCACCTCCTGATATGTACCTGTCAGATCTTAGCACGAGACAAAAAACTTTTCCCATCCGTAAGATCCCACTGCTGCCTCCTTTTGGAGATGCTCTCTAACGTAAAACTTTCTTCAGCAGCGATCTTATTCGCTCTTGGACAAATCAGTCAAGGTATCACAAAGCTAGCTGTAACTATGTGTCTGTATGACTACTAGTATTGAAACTGGCACAGTCACAACAGCAGTTTTAGCTCTCTAGGACAACTTGCTCCATTAAAGCTAGGCAACACAACTCCCAAGTTCCAAGCCTAAACTCAGGGGAGAGAGACTGAGATTCAGTGGGTGGTGACGCATAGAACAGACTGATTATTGCAGTGCTACCCTCTGGCTGTTAAAATCAGCTAGTTTTGACTCCCGAACAACTGCTTTAGTCTTTTAAGGAAGGAAATTAAAACTATGACCTACTTCATGTTCCCTGTTACTGCTAGAACATCCAGAAAGGGTTTGACTTCCAGGGCGTGTAGATTCTGACCTAGTTTTCAGTCTGAGCAAAAATAACAACCAAAAACCTGCATAAGTCAAATTCTATTTCAGAATTCTTTTTTTTTTTCATTGAGACAGCCGTCTGAAAAGAAATCATCTCCAGCCCTGCCCCACAGCAGCTGCATTAGACTCTTTACACATATGTCAAAGAAGGTGAAAGCTGTCAAGGGACAGTAACTCTCAGATACTAAGCATGCAACTTAGCTAGCTTGACAGAGAGATTTGCTTTGTGTTCTGGCCTCTCACTGCAGAGGAATCTAGCTGCTACTTTAAGAGGCCAATGGAGAAACTGGATTTGTAAGTGCAAAACTGTCAATCCTATATTATCATGCTAATATTCAATCTCAAGTTTGGGATGCATAATCTGACTTGTTACCGGATGGCTGTCCGTGGGCTGTGTAGTAAAAGCAGTGAAATCAGTACTTGCTTTTCTGGCAAGTACCCACCGTGAAACCTCTGCTTTCAGAGGAAGACTCAACGAACTCTGCAAACTGCTAAAACACATTTTTGCAAATAAGGTGGGGGGGAGGGAGAAATTTCCCTTATGGATTTCTGGGGACTGACAGTCATGCATTTCTAATGGCAGCCACACTCTGTATCAAGCCCAAGCGGCATAAGAGCCATCTCACACTGCCCTTAGGCTGAGCTCACCTACTCCAAGACATCGCAAGAGGGTCTCATAGAGGGACAGCAACACGGACAGTCAGGAGACTGTTAGGATCAAAGGGGAAAAGTGGTGTGGCCCTATGCTGTTCCCAACACTGTCTGAGGGCTGTCAAAGGAACTGTGAACATTCAGGGAAAAAGATCATTTAAAACAACATAATAAGAGCCACTAAGAGGAACTACGTGCCTCTAGTAATAAGGCTCTCACAGTGCCTTCCTGCCCTCTTTCCTGAGCTCAGATTCCAAGGATTTTACTTCCTCTTCCCCCTCACCCTCTGATGGCTCCCCTGGTGCTTGTTCGGAGGTGAAAGAATGCAGCTGGCTCTGAGACCACTGCTGCAGCTTCTGCTCCAGTCACTGACCGAGTTGAGATCGTGGCCACATTTCCTCCTTTCTCCAACAAGGGCAAAATAAAAGGTTTGGACTTGCCACCAACTCACCGGATCGGTTCAGGCTTTAGGTTGTAATTAAGACCATAGACGAGCTGTTTCTCATTAAAAGGCGGCTTCCCCGGTGCCCTCTGGATGTCAAGGTGAGCAGAGTTGCACAGTGCATGGACACCAGCATCTGTTCGGCTGGAGATGTGGAACTTGACAGGAACAACAGGCTTTAGGTTCTGCACTGCCTTCTGAAAGCCAATACGAGAAGGATTCATAAATAGCAGACTTGCTTCAAGCTAGCTAGGAAAAAACATCCTCCTCCTTGCGAACCACACATCTCGTTATTGCTTGCACAGAGAAGTAATTGGGAGTTTTACCATGGGCTGCAAAGAAAGGGATGGAGAGGAGCCTGTTTGGGGGACTTCTAGCACCAGTGGCTTCTCATCTTTTGTTCTGAAATCACCTCAAACAGAACATCCAAAATGCCATGTCAGCTTCCTTACATGTACAAACTACAGTAAAAAATATTCATCTCCCTAGGCTTTAATTTATATCATTGGGTGAGTGGGAAAGAGGGCAGAGAATTACCCATTTAAACCCAGACACCAGCCCTGCATTTACTGCTAAGAACTGGACTCAGATTGCTTCAACATCTCTTAAAGGGCTGCAGAACCCAAGCCTTAAAGGGATGGAAACAGGACGCAGGGATGTCTGAATGCCATCAGTCAAGACGCCTGAAGAAGCTCAGGCTGCACCCTTTCCTTCTAGTGCAGGTCAGAACAGCGTAAAATACTGTGGCTTACTGCTGCAAGCAGAAGTTCTTTTCCATCCACAACAGGAGGAGAGCTACAGAGAGCAACATGCTTCCATTAACTGTTGAGAGCAGAGGAGGAACCAGGGGACCAGATGAGTAGTAGCATAGCACTGATGTAATGCATTTATTAGTCCCACTGAGAAATATAAACAGATCTAAGAATCAAGACACAGCTCTCATAAAACACACCAGTAGTTGAGGAGCTGACACTGAGCTATCCCAGCAGGTACAAATAATCACAGGCCAAACACATGCCACCGGCAGTCACAAGACGGAATTTCCTTTTATTTGCTGCTTCCACAGTTGCATTAATGCAGGACTTGGCTAATCCTCAAGAATACTATTTTCTTCATGAGCTAGAGTTGCCTTAATATTCAGGCAATGTCTCACTCACGCTTAGACCTCTGCCTTAGCAAGACTACAACAGAAAATGACAAAGATTATTTACACCATCATAGAGTTCAAGTTTTACAGTCACAGAATTCAAGCTTATTGAAGCCAAAAGGCCCTAAAATTACACTGCAGCTGAGATGTACTTTAAAAAATTAGTTAGCAAACCGTATTGCAACAAGCTGAAACTTACTGTTCTTAACACAAGGGGAAGGACAGCGATTGAGATCCTCTAGGTTCTGCACACAGATTTTGGTGCAGATCTGCTGGAGAATGCACCTGTGGGTAGGATGGTGGTTTCTCTTTCCCAACTGTTCCTCTCTACACAGCTGGCTTTTATCCCCACCCTGTTTCTGCCTTTCCCTTCTGCCCACTAACAAAGGGCTGGAAAAACAACTGGATGAATTACTGCAGCTTCTTGCTGGGAAAGTAAGCAAAACCCTGCTAAATGAGTGATTAATATGGTGTCTTTTAATCAAGATGCACACGCAAAAGAGAGAGTGAGCAAAAGAGATGCTAACGTGGTTAATTAGAGGCCATATATTTAAGGGTCTGCCTAGCCTGGCCTAAGTTTAACAAAGCGAGGGTGGGTTTTGGTAAGGGACAAACACTAGTAAGTCAGGAAGTTATTAGAATATCAAGGTTTCTAATGCAATGTTAAAACCATAGTACATGTTACCTACAGTAAGGATTTAAAGTAGGTTGCTGGAGCACTGCAAAATACAACTTTTTTTCTTTGTAAGTGACAGAAAATCCAATGTAATTTGTTACAGGGAATGAGTGAATTATATCTGAAACACCGAAAAACAACAATAAAAAAGCAGAAAACCACATGAATGACTAGAAATTTCCTTCTCTTTCCCATCTCCACTCCTGAGTAATGAACCCAGCAGTGGTCTTTATTAGATTTTAATTTGGTACCAAGAGTCAATAAAGTTTGAACTGCTGACTCATAAATACCTTCCAGACTACTACAGTTGAGCAGACAGGATTCTAAGCTCTCAGAAGCGTACCGTTAAAATGCACAGGGAGACAAGGAAAAAATATAACCGAGCTGCAGGGGAAGGTCTGGGAAACAGAACAAAAATGACCCTAGCCTTTTCCCCTTCCTAATCCTTCTATTTGGAGTTCACATGTGGTTACAATTAACAATGAAAATCTTTATTTATCACCCTTAAGCAGAAAGAAGCAGACAGAAATGAAATAGTTTTCTGCAGTAGACCTTGGCTTGTGCCTCAGCATTTGTCTTAAAGCAGAAGCTGCATTTTAAGTGCAATTTTAGGCAAAGAGACGTTTGGGTTTTGCAGGCTCAAACTATGTTCCCACTGGCTGGTTTTTGCCTGATGAGAAAGAAGGGGGAGAAGAGGGTGGAGGAAGGGAGGAGCTGGAGCCTGCCTGAGTCGGGGTAGAAGGAAAGACAGAACAGGAGAGAACATGGAAAACATCCTCCTTTCTTGTTATGGGCTTGGAGAAGTTTGGATACAGCACTCCTTTGGACTCCACACTGCATCCCATTTCAATCACTGCATCTGAACAAAGCTGGACAAGAACACCACTGTTTGGATCTCTTCTCTGCCAGCGGGAGTTGAGCCCTATTAGAGAGTGGAACGGAGAGGAACAGAGGATTGCAGACTCCAAGGCAAACCTGGTTGTTTCCTCCGCTCAGGTCAGCCAACGAATCCACAAAAGTGCAGGACTGCACCACAGGTTCAACAAATGGTATTTTCACAGCTGCCCTTCTCCAGCACAATTTTCTCCCAGGTACACCTCTCCGGAGATGACCGAAGGATGTATGTGCTGGGCATCCAAGGAGGAATGTGATCACCATCAACAATAAATCTGTTTGTGAAAGCTGAAAGCTTTGTTAGTGGATTCTTCCTCCAGCCTAACAGGCATGCAGCTGATAATGTACTATCAACTGCTGCCTCTAGTTTCAATTTTAATATTTCCTTTATATTCCATCCTAATGAATCTCCTTAAAGACAGAATTTCTGAACTGCTGAACTTCTTTGCAGGCATTTCAGAACTGACCTCTTCACCTATGCAAACGTCTCATATCTGTACCATCCAGATGTCCTTTGAGCCTACAGGCAAGCCGATGGTTTCCTCCTTTGGTTCCTGTATAATCTGTTAATATCACCCACACTGAATTTCAAAAAAGACACATTATTTGCATTTAGCGATTGCTTGGCTAGCAACCAGTTTTTCCTGCCCTTTCAGAAAAAACAAGCCCCTAAAACAAGCTAGCCTTTCATCTCAGGAACTCAAAAGGCTTTACTGCTATTAATACTGTTAGGTATCATCTATGGATTCCCAAGGGGGAAACTGAGGCTGAAGTTAAGCACTTTACCCATGGGCACCCAGCTAAAAAGCAATAGAGAAGATACAGGAATAAAGGAGCTACGTTGTCCTCCTATGTGCTCAGAGTTCACAGGTCTCTGCTCCCTTCTTTAAGCCACAGAGCATGTAAACATCCTCTTCAGTAGGTGTTACAAACACTGAAATCTTGGCTTGGCACCTGCTGGAGGCCTTTCACTGAGCCAGATCTCACCCATTTTAATTTAGCCTTTACTTCCTGAGTCATAGTCTTTCCAGATGACCATCTTCCTGGAGCAGCAACAAGCATCCCAGGGTGTCGGTTTATATCTCTAACACCCTGCATACCAGTGATGCAGAGGAAAGCATTACTTGCATTTAGTAGGTCGTTTCTGCTAACAGGTTTCATTTGCTAAGCACTTCCATATTTTGAATCATGCTAAAATTTCCACTGTTGTGTGCCAGAACGATATGGATCCACATTCCAGATTACTATTATTACTCACAGCTCTGTTCTCCTCTCACTCTATACAAATGCTGGAAAGCCAAGATGAAGAACAGGCCCGTTAATGTATACCACCTATGGAGTGGAAGCAAAAGTTCATTCACTTCTCTCCCTGAAGTCTAAATAAAAAAAAATCCTAAGATACTCAGCCATCTACCTCTACAGCCATTAGGAATGTTTTGGAAAAATAAGTGTCTGTTTCTCTTTCACAGCAACTGGATTGCTTACTGGTTTCATCACACACAATGGCATTAGTTGCACAGACATAACGGATTGAACTGCATTGCCAAGGATGCTGCATGATTTGTAAGTTGCTGTGTTCTAATAAATAATATTGCACAAGCTTCTGCTTGCAAGTCATCACAGCCTCACTGACTCAATGGGTGCCATGTCAACTGAAATTATTTAAAAATCTAACTAATTTTTAGTGGAATAGATAAAAGTTGAAGCGGAAGCCAGGAAGAAAAAGCTGAGAAAGTGGCTTCTGCTGCAAGAAAGGGTTTCCAAAGCAATCTCCTATGCCATTGAAATCATTATCAAAACAAAGTTCGAAGATGATAGTTCTCTTGGTCTATTTTCCTTTGTATCTTCCTTTTTTTTTTTTTCTTTTCTTTTTTCTTTTGGGAGTGGGGGCGCAGGAGGTTGTACCAAAGCTGCCTCACACAGTAAGGAGTTTGTGTATGTCCTCTTTCTCTCCTCACCTACTCCCCCTTTTCCTTTCATGAGGAATAATATCTAGCCTTAGCACAAGGCTGCCGGCCAAAACAGAGCACTCTGTGCAGAAGATTTGTTTTGGGCGGCATTCACCAGTATAAAGGGAAAAAGCACGCTCAGGAGATGAGTCAAACCAAACATGAAAGGGAACTTAATTCTGTAGATCCTAGGAGGCCTTGCACGTGGTGCCTGTTAGCACAAGCAACAGCTACTCGCTTTAGCAAAAGGTACTACACAGGAGATCTTCTTTAACAGTAGGGACATTTGTAAGAACTGACACCAGAGCATGAAGTCCTGTATCTTCTAAGTTTCCACAAGGAACTGGAGGAAGCCAAGTCATAGGACTCAAACTTCCCCAGATGGGGAAGAACAGTCTGGAATTTTATTTTGGACCCATCATTAGCAAGCTGGGCTTCCAAGTGCTTGAAGACAAGTATGTTGTCACCAAGAAAGAAAGTGTTGCCTGCAAAGCTCACCCTCCTCAAAGATACATTAAAAACTCCATCAGGTATCTACATCTGTCCCTGAACTAAAGCAAGTCTCCATTTCATCCAGACAGTCTCAGGGCCCTGTTCCATCGCAATACTGAGGACTACAAAAGCTTCCGCGTCCTGTACGATGCAGTGCTTTACAGTGACAAAGGGCTACAGACAAGCCTTCTGCTCAGCCCCAGTCCAGCAATTTTACCTCATCACAGAGTGCTGCATTACACACTCACAAACCAGTCCATTACACTTTTAATGACACAGTTGTTCAAATACAAGGTCTACACCTCACAGGTTATTTGCTTGCCTGTAACTCCAAACAAATGTCTGAATGTATTTAGAATACAATAAGGATCTCATTACAGATTTAATTTTGCCCTTCCCTTCAGTTGCCTTCCTGGCTTTGGAAAGTTGTGAAGTTCAAGGCTACACAGAAATGGAGGAAGGAAGATAAATTCCTACAGGCCCCAGAAGTTTTCTATTAAAGTTGCTTTAAGACTTCCCATGTGGTTCTAATAGACACAGCCCTGCTCAGCAGTGCCCAGCATCAATACCACCACATGAAAGCAAGGCACATATCCCAGAACTGGCCTGCAAAGTGCTGATACTGTGAAAAGACAACACCAAATAAGTTTATCTTTTTCTTTTTTTCTTCTTCTTTTCTCCTTTAATCACCCATCCTACCCATTCACCTGTTAAAACAAAGTTACTTGGATAATGCAAAACAACTGCTGGGCTCACCCAAAGTCCGGCGCCTGGGGCTGAGACACTGGATGGTTCAGAGGATTAGATGAACGAGATAGAAAGTCCTTTGGGGCTCTTCTTTCAAGATCCGCACAATATTTATACACTTTCTCCACAATAGTCTCAGGCAAGAAGCCATCCAAATACACCCTGAGAACTCTTATTCAAGCCATAATTCATCACACTTTCCTTCTGCAGACTGCTTAGCAAGAGCATACAAGAACTATCACCCTTACTCAGTAAACAAAGGCACAGTGTGGAAACGTCTTGGCCAGGGTCACAGAGTGGCTGGGTGGGACAGCAAGTCTGCTCCCGCCCCGGCTCTTCAACAACTCTGTTCCTTCACACCACCAGGACTGTAGCTAATGCAGGCAGAGAACAGACGTTCACAGACAAGCATGGTGGGCACAGCACCTTCAAACTGCTACAGTTTGTCATCTCAGGTTAGACAGTCTGGCCAAAAATGAGAACCAAGTAACAAAAAAGTTGCCTGTTAATACATAGGCGTGATCTGACCTAAAGCAATCAGTTTCAACCTCTTCAACGATCATCATTTACCTTCTAAATGGGCACCAGCTTCATTTCAAACTACATGATGCTTCTAAGACAAGGGAGAAAAATAACACAGCTTCCTTTTGATTCCTGCCCTGCGCGGGAACATGGGATTCACCAGCACTGCTCCAATAAATGCAGCTCAACAGCAGCTTGTAATTAAATTACAACTGGGCTGCAGAAATATCCAGGTGTGCTGAGCATTTACCCGATGCAAGTGACCCACTTTCTACTCGCTGGTGTAACAGCGGGTCGTCTGCACTCCTGGTGCACACTCACTCCAAACCCAAACAGCACTTGCGTCCTGAAAGCCATTCTTACATTCTGGGAAATCCCTGGGAGCAGCACAAGAACAACAGCGATGACAGGATCGTAACTTTTTTCCCCCAGCATATTAGAAGAACTCCAGAAGAATGGAAACCAAACATATTTTTTTTTCTTTGGAACAATGGATATCCTGCTGTGCTTTGTTCTGAAAATGTCTATCAGACACATCCTCTCCTGGGAGGACACAGCATCTAATTTCTAAATCTATACAGGACTTAGACATGAACAAGAAGCAGAGCAGCTAAGCCTACCCAGAACTGAGACAGTTCTAAGAATGAGTGGAGGCAAAACCACAAGTGCTAATGAAGCTCACATGCTTAAGTACCTTCAGGTGGGCCAGCATCTGCGCTGGGGCTCTCAGAATCATAGCTCTGGACTCTGATGCCTCAATTTCAAGTCTTATTGAAGGGTTCACACCTTTTTCAGGATCAGGATCTTATCGTCTCTGACTTCACCCTGCCCTATTTCTCCCACCTGTATACTGACATCATTTCTAAAGCACTTTGTTTTTAATATTATAGTGTTTAGCACTATGCAAGTGTCTTTTATTGAGTGTCAATCTAGAAATCTAGTATCTGTAGCTCAACAATGTGACCGTAGAAGTTTCATTTTAATGACAATATGATTAGCAAGGACCTACCTCCAAATAATTCTGGACTCCAATCATTGACTGATCATTCGAGGTCTCCATAACCCCACTGCAGAGCAAAACAAATACAATCGTTACTGATAGGTGTCAAGACCCAAGGACTTGACACAGAGTCCACCAACACATCCAGAAGTTAATGGGAGACAGTCATCAAACTGTCTGCTATTGAGCAACTGGGATCTTTTTACAGAACTTGCAGGGACCAAACACTTTGATGAATGGAAAGAAAACAGATGCAGCGGTTATTTGCAAGAAGGGAGGCTGGAAATAAAAATCACCCTTCCAATATTAGTCTCTGGACTAGCCCTTCAGATGGAGGCTGACAGGAAGATGAGGCAGACAAATTACACTAGAAAAGAGTTTGCAGACAAAACTATTTCCAGGCCAGGGGTTGGTTGCCAGTTGCAGGTCCCTTTCTTGCAGGCCCTGTGGATGTCATAACGGGACTAAAAGACTGTGAAGACAGTTTGTGATGAGCTTCCTTCTCTACTACAGAAGTCACAAAAGCTGCTGAACTGCAGAGAGACAGGTCCTGAGGCTAAACCCAACCTACCCATAACTACTTGGAGTAATTTAGGTCAGTACCCACACTGACACAGACCATGCACTGCAAAGGAATTGTGGGTTTTGGCATATGATGGTATTATTCTGTAAAACCCTCAGGAAGATAGGCACAATTCCATGAGTTGGAGCTGCACAAGTTCTCCCACACAACTTTTTTTTTTTAACGTAAACAAGCACAGCTACACACGTGGGATGTTTAAGGCCTGGGGAAACCCAACCTCAGCTATCCTCCCGCAGGACTCGCAGCCCACAGATCACTTCACCGCATCTCTCAAGCAGCGCGGGTATGTGAACTGCTGAGACCTGGCCACGCCACCCAACAAACCACCACCACTGCAGCAAATACAGTAACTCGCCCTCTCCCCATGTGCCCAGCCTGACATCACAAGTTTGTCGCCTTCTCTGTCCTTTGATATTTTCCCTTTGCCCATTTTACACATTTCCTGCCCAAACCATCCCCTTCCTAACACTTCTGTGCAACAGCAGAAGGCAGAGTCTGCTCTCACCGCCTCAGCAAGGGATTTACCCCTCACCAAACCCACTGCATTCACCCATCCTTTCCCCAGCCGCCTCCTCACAGCTCTCCCTTCACCACCCATGGCTCACCCCCCCTCGCCCCCCCAGGGCCCCAACAGGCGCTGGTTTCCTTCCACCGCACATGGCTGACGAGGCAGCTGAGGCACCTACCTATATTTAGTGCCAAAGTACTGAAAGAACACTAGGTATCGGGTTGGGGGAGAAACCATCTTTGCTGCCTACGGCCCTACGGCGGAGGCTCTACGTTCGGCTCCGCGGGAACCCCAGCGCGCTGCTGCTGGCGGGAGGGGGGGGAACCGGCGGGGCCCCGGGGC
>NW_009598939.1:0-459 GCF_000690535.1 Cariama cristata
AGGAGAGTTTATGACCTTTAGTAGAAGGGGCAGGTACTTCAGGAGGACTACAAGGGTATCGTGAGGTTATGCAGGGAGAAAATCAGAAGGGCCAAAGCCCAGCTAGAACTTAACCTGGCTACTGCTGTAAGAGGTAATAAAAAATATTTCTGTAAATGCATTAGCAACAAAGGGTGAGCTAAGGAGAATCTCCGTTCTTAATTGAATGCAGGGGGAAACAGTGACAAAGGATGAGGAAAAAGACGAGGTACTTAATGCCCTCTTTGCCTCAGTCTTTAATAGTAAGACGAGTTGTTCTCTGGATACCCAACCCCCTGAGCTGGAAGACAGGGATGAGGAGCCCCCATATGAAGCCCCCATAATCCAAAGGGACATGGTCAGTGACCTACTACACCACTTAGACATAGGCAAGTCCATGAGGCCAGAAGGGATCCACCCAAGGGGTCTGAGGGAGCTGAT
>NW_009598939.1:1038-1523 GCF_000690535.1 Cariama cristata
CAAGGTCTTGGTATTGTGCCTAATTCTATTTAATATCTTTATCAATCACCTAGATGAGGGTATCCAGTACACCCTCAGTAACCTTGCAAGTGTCACGACACCAAGTTGGGTGGGAGGACTGCTCTACAGAGGGATCTGGACAGGCTGGATCGATGGGCTGAGGCCAATTGCATGAGGTTCAACAAGATTCAGTGTCAGATCCTGCACTTGGATTACAACAACCCCACACAACTCAACACCCTTGGGCATGAGTTAGGAAGTGGTCAAGCGGAAAAAGATCTGGAGGTGCTGGTTGACAGCTCGCTGAACATGAGCCAGCAGTGTGCCCGGGTAGCCAAGAAGGCCAATGGCATCCTGGCTTGTGTCAGGAATACTGTGGCCAGCAGGACCAGGGCAGTGATCATCCCTTTGTACTCGACACTGGTGAGGCTGCACCTTGAGTGCTGTGTTCGATTTTGGGCCCCTCACTACCAAAAAGACCTTGA
>NW_009598940.1:0-308 GCF_000690535.1 Cariama cristata
TGTTTGAGAGGGCCACGCTTAGGGGAATCACTGCGTACGTGGCCTAGCCCACGGTCTGCGTCAGAGGCGTTCTGGTTACCCCTCCGTGGAGGTGGAGAGTCGGAGGTGTGCCTCAGGCACCTCTGAGGTGAGGGCACCGGCCTAAGCTTTTTTGTGGCTGGAGAAGCACCTGCAGTAAAGATATATACTGACTAAAAATCACAGAACTAGACAGAACTAGTCCCACGGAAGGACTAAACGTGGGGGTGCATGAGGTTCACTCCTAGAAAAATCAAGACCTTAAGAAATGATAAGCTGTAGGGAAAAGC
>NW_009598940.1:631-2481 GCF_000690535.1 Cariama cristata
GTAGGGAAAAGACAAGTATGTGACAAGAGTTTGTGAATTCTCCTCCTTCTGAACCTGTACTGCCTGGAAGGAGGGTTTAAACTCTGGTTTTCCTTTTGGACATGTTTAGGCCGTAGCCAGCTCACTCTTATATTAAGTCTAGTCCAGCTGGTGAAACAACAGGATTACAAGAATTAGCTGTACCAACGAAGTCACAACCTATCCACTACCGTTCCATGACTGCAGACTACCAATGCCAGGCCACTTGCTTCTCAGGAGCGTGCAAACGTGATCACAGAGTGGGCAGCCAGGAAAGCACAGGACAGACAGAACAAACTCTTACACACGCTCACCTTTCGTTCCGCTCTGCTTTTTCAGACCAGGTGACCCCGTCCTCCTTCTCCGAGGTGGCGACGAATCTGACTCAGAATCGTACCTCTTCTTCCGTGGAGGGGACAGATCTGGAGTAGCCTGACGCTTCTGACGTGACACGGGCTTGTCAGAGATGCCATGCCAGAGCTGAGATTGCTCTCCTCGGACTCCCCCAAACTGTGACTTGTCTGTTGTTTTGCAGCCCTTTTTCCCCACTCCTGAACTGACTCTCTTAGGTGACAGGTCCGGAGAGTCGTGTCGCTTGCGTCTTGGGAGAGAGGAGTCCGGGGAGACATTGTGCCTCCTTCTTGGTGGCGCGACGTCTGGGGAGTCGTGACGCTGTCGCCTAGGAGGTGACAGGTCCGGGGAGTGGTGACGCTTCCGTCTTGGCAGAGAGAGGTCTGGGGAGCCGTTATGATTCCTTCTTGGTGGTGAGAGGTCTGGGGAGTCATGGCGCTGTCGCCTGGGAGGCAAGAGGTCAGGGGAATCGGTTTTCTCTCGCCTGGGAGGGGACAGACCCGGGGAGTCGTGGCGCTGTTGACGTGGAGGGGATTGGTCTGGGGAGTCATGCCGCAGTCTCCTTGGTGGTGAGGCGTCTGGGGAGTCATGGCGCTGTCTCCTGGGAGGGGAGGAGAAGGTGAAAGTGAGAGTTAAGATTTTTGTCTGTTTTGCTCTCTCCAGACTGGAGACAAAAAAACCAAGTGGGACCTGTAAAGCTAGCAGCAGGGCTCAAGGATGAAAACAACTTTCTGAATGCAAATTCATACTTGATTCTGCACCTCTGTGTAGTGACCTGCACCACCGAGCCGCAGACTTCCCAAAGTTGATCCCAGAACCCTCTGAAGCAGCCTAGATCACAGGAAAGCTGTAGTTCTAAAAGTCTCCAGGGACTCTTGTGACATTCAGACTACAAAACCTATTTTGTGCCCTCTTATAATTGTTTTCTCACAAGGAAACACCCCATCACACTCTGAAAGCCTGGATGCTGTGCGACCATGGAAGACCCCACAGACGCTTTCAGTCAAGAAGATATGTTGTAACACCACCATCCTCACCACGTTCCAGATCTAAAGTGAGTCATTGCCCAGATTTCTCTGACACGGTCAGAGGATCACAGGATAGCCGTTCCACATATCACGCAGGAACCTAGACAGCGTGCTGTCCGCCAGTTCCTCCGCCCGAGGCAGAGGTTATTCAACAGGAGAAGAGGAATCCCTGTCTATGCCACTTCTCACATTTCACAGCAAAGCACTTACAAACAGCAGAACGAGACAGACTATACCAGTAAAGAAGAGCTAACTGACAGAAGAATTTCTAGTTCAAGCCCCGTACCTCACGGTAAGTTTGGCAGGTACTGAAATATCCAAACTTTGCGAGTCGTCATTCTGGTCTAAAGAAAAACAATCAGAAAGTCACCATCGTTAGGGTTCTCAACAGTTCATGATCTCTTCAACATTTGAAGTATTACTCATTTATTTATTCCCATTAGTATTCTTTCT
>NW_009598941.1:0-731 GCF_000690535.1 Cariama cristata
ATGTGGAAAAAGGGACAGGCCACTTGGGACGAATATAGGAATGCAGGGATGAGATGAGGAAGGCTAAAGTTGACTTGGGGAAAATGTAGGCCTACTGCTGAACGAGGTGGGTGCCCTGGTGACAGAGGGTACAGAAAAGGTGGAGTTACTGAATGCCTTCTTTCCTTCAGCCTTTATGGCTAAGGCGGGCCCTCAGGAGTCCCAGACCCTGGAGGTAAGAGCGGAAGCCTAGAGAAAGGAAGAATTTCCCTTGATTGAGGAGCATCATTTTAAAGATCATTTAGGCAAACTGGACACCCAGAAACCCATGGGCCCCAGCGGTATACACCCATGAGTACTGAAGGAGCTGGCAGATGTTATTGCTGAGCCACTCTCCATCATCTTTGAAAGGTCATGGAGAACAGGAGAGGTGCCTGAGGACTGCAGGAAAGCCAGTGTCACTCCTGTCGTCAGAAGGGGTAAGAAGGAGGACCCAGGGAACTACAGGCCAGTCAGCCTCACCTCCATCCCTGGAAAGGGGATGGAACAGCTCATTCTGGATGTCGTCACTAAGCAGGTGGAGGAAAAGAAGGTTATCAGGAGTAGTCAGCATGGACTCACCAAAGGGAAGTCATGCTTGACCAACCTAATAGCCTTCTATGATGGCAGGACTGGCTGGGTAGATGAGGGGAGAGCACTGGATGTTGTCTGCCTTGACTTCAGCAAGGCTTTTGACACTGTCTCCCATAACA
>NW_009598942.1:0-12756 GCF_000690535.1 Cariama cristata
AAAAAGCTTGCAGGAACCCCCCACTCAGTGGGCTTTACAAAGATTTAATTCACTGCCTACCCGGTTAATTATACAGCCTGCAAGTGCTTAGCAGAACAGACCCGCCAGCGCAGCTCGGAGGCAGAGACCCCGTGGGTTCCGATACCCCTACCTCTCTCCCCGCCACCCCCACCCACGCTGTAAAAGTGACTCCCTTCAGCTCGGAAAACTTTACAGATCCTCAGCCTGAACCTAGGGCCGGCGTGACTGATTCTGTGAAGGAGAAACGCAGCGACTTCTCTCGGTGCCAAGTAGGAGAAAGCCACAAACAAAGGCAAAGCAGAGAAAAACAAAAGAAACCACCTAGCAGAGAAGGAGAGGTTTAACCTCTGGAGGGGAGATTTTCAACCCCCGTTCTTGGTCTTTCCGGGGATTTTACTCCAACACAACTTTTGTCAGTAAAAAGGGTTTTAAAAAGGAGAGATATTCTAGAATCTTTCAATGAAATTCACTGGAAAGAAAAAAAAAATCCCTTCTTTCCTCCCCCTCCTCATAAAAAGTCAGGATGAGAATTTCGACCCAAATGAGGCAGGCAGCTCTGCTCTCTCTCTCCCCTCCCTTCTTTTTTCTTTCTTTCTTTTTTTTTTTTTTTTTTTTTTTTATTTGAAACCGCCTTATCTTATTTAAACAGGAACACAAACACTGATAGTGGTCAAAGGAAGAGCTGGAGTTGAAAGCACCCAGTTGGCTATGCTGTTGCCAAGATCTTTAAGATAACGTGGGGGATACTCTCTGCAGGCAAATGTGCATGGAAACAAATGGAGAGTTCGTCACCCCGCTATACTTTGCCCTCGGCTTTACTAAAACAGTTGGAAGTCAGTTTGTGTTCATTTGGTAGTTGTGCCACATGGACTCCGATTGGACAATTCCTCTTGTAACTACTCAATAATGCAACTTTTGAATATCTTTCCTCAAAATGTTCAACTGGAAAAAGTATTTAGGGCAGTAAGAGTTGAAAGTGTGCACATTTTGTTCTGCACTAGGTTACTTGCTCTTTTGTTTTCTTACACAAGAACATGAAACCGGCCATATGGCCAAGGGTCCGACAGTCCCAATAGCCTGTCTTCAGCAATGATCATAAGCGCCCACCAAAGGAAGAGCACGAACAAGGAAAACACACATGATCTTTCTCCCAACCGCTCTCCCAGCCTTCAGCTGCTTTGAGTTTGGCGCATTTCCTCAGTGGGACGTGATTTCTGTGCACTTAGTAGCCCCCAATGAATTTCTGTTCCAGGTATTTATCCAGCCTCTCCATGAGTTCTTGTAAACCTTTATCATCCAAAATATCCTTTGGCAACAGATTTCATGGATCTGCCAGTGACTGTGTGAAGGGCCATTTCCTTTTGTTCCTTTTGCACCCAGCTCCACCAACCTTCTCATGGTGCCTCCTAACTCTACAGCAGAGACATCAAAGAACTGACCCCTATCCACACCTAATGCCCAGGTCATCTTTTTTCGACTTCTGTTTCTTTTTTGTTTGGGTTTTGGCATTTTTTCCCCTCTGTTTTATTGGGAAGGGGGCAGCTGGAAAAAGGCAAGAAGGATGGACGGCTGACTTTATTTGGGGGTATTTTTTGCTTCCTTTTTCTACACATGCATGTGTCTTTGTGTCTTTCTGTCTCTTCTTTGAATGCCCTAACTCAGTTTACAAGCATCTTACATCAGTTATAGTGGGAACTTGGCTGTGTTTCATCACAACCTCCAAGCTACTGTTTTTCACAGACACCTGCAGGAGGCAACAAAGATCACACCTTGTCTAAAGTTAGTACCAGCTTAACTGAACCAGTGGAATCCCCTCTATAGAAACTCTGGATTCAGTTCAATATTGGCTTATTTCACTTTACTTTAAAACCTCTCCTAATTGATTAAATGTGGGTAGAAAGAAGTTCACCAGTTTGACTAAAACAGTGTAAAGTCACACATAATAGCCTGTCCACACATGGAGTTACCCTGATTAACACCATGTGTGGACATTCTTACTCCAGAGTAAGAATTCCTCATTCCTGTTTAGTTTGCCACCACAAGCTGTTTACCAGAAATGTGGCAAATTCAAGTAACAGTTTAAGAAACATTTCTAGAAGCCATCATGGCTATGGCCATCTGCAGATCTGATAAGTTCTTCCTTGGTTTGGGGTGGGTTTTTTTGCATAATGTTAATGCACTTTTCCAGTATAAACTGGCACTCTCACCTACAATCCAATTCAGTGGCCTCAAGTACATGTGATTCTAATTACTGACGCCAAGCTTTGTACTGAGCTATGCCATGCACTTCAGGCTCAATTCAAAGGTCCTGGAAGTCAATGGAAAGTAAGAGCTTATGAGAGGGAACATTTTGCATAACCACATTTTTTCTTACATCTGTTTGCAAAGGCCCTGTAATCCTTTGTATAGCTTTTAAAACAAACAAATTCTTTAATGAGGATTTTATTTTTACTTCAGAAGAATAAAAATCATTTGCAGAAGCTCAGATTAATGAGTAATGACAGCGTAACAAATCATTGCGCAAGTCATTTCCAAGGGTCTTGTTGAGAGTAGATACACGCAAGTTAACTGACAAAGAATTTAGAATTACTTTAACAAATCCATTACCATTTATGGCAGCAGGTTCACAGTTGTCATTTGGCTACTTAGTTTCATGGGAACAGGAATTCTTGAGATGGCCTGAATAAGCCTATGTAAGGACATCAACCTCTGCCTAACAAACAAAGCTGCCCCATGGTCCCAGCTGTTGTACCTCCCAGCTCCTCTGTTTTACTGCAACTCCCAAATTCTCTTTTTTTTTCCTCCACCCATCTGTTCCAGAAGTTGAGCAAAAGAGAGGGAAAGGAAATTGTTGTATCTTCCCTGTTTCCAGTGAGAATGTTGCAAGGAAGAAAACAGATTCACCTAGAAATTAAGTCTAACTGTGGTTACTAAAGGGAAACTCCTTGGGTCCTATGGCAAGAAATGAAGTTACATATTGGCTCTTGTTGTGGAAATTTTCCACATTGAAGATGCATAAAAAGGCCTCTTGTCCCTCTTAATAGGACGAATACATCACTGACTGCTACAGATGCACAAGGATTAAGAAAAGCCCATGTGGATCTTACCATCTCCCCCCATGCAAGTAAGACCCCAAACTCTACAGTAGGCAAATCCATGGCTGTTGGAGTACAAATGACCCACTCAGCTCAGCTCCAAACACCAGTATGTGCAAAGTACAATTGGCATTTGGCTTCTTTCCTGGAGAAAACACTATCATCTGAGTCTTTTCTGAATTAGAATAATATGGAAGACCTCTATCCAAAAGACATGTGGCAACAACTGTGTCACATAATCATTTCAATATTGGAAGTTTTGGAAATATTTTGGTTTTAGCATCTTAATATTGGAAACAGATTTTTAAGGTTTATGGGCACCATTCTGACTATCTTGCCTGTCCTTCTGAACAGTATCGGCAGGTTTTCCAATTGATCTAGAATACACCTTTTACAAAAAAACTTGTCAGAGTTTTCAGAAGCAGATGCACCATAATCCTTGGTTATTTTGTGAAACTGTTAACGGCATTACAGATAACAATTTGTTGCTTATTTTGAGTGTAAATCAATCTAGTTTAGTTTTTAATAGATCTCTGGGCTTGCATTCATGTTGAAGTTACCGTCACTATGTACTCAGTGCTTTGTGCACCGTCAGTGACCATCAAAGCTCCTTAGGGTAGTGCAGTTTGTGGACACTTCATATGCACCTACCACACCCTTGTTAGGGATTTGTTTGGAATAAAACCTCCCCTTAGATAAGGTAGTTTGTCCCCCATGCCACAGGCTCATCTTCATTCTCAACTCCCAAGCTACTGACTATCCACACCAAATGGATATCGGCCTGAGTCATGCCAGGCCCTAGATAAGCAAAGGAAGGTGGGAGGACCAAGAGCCTCCTCTGTTCCCTAGTGTGCACAAAACTGTGCCTCCAAGTGTAGTCAAGAAGGCTGACCTAGCCGCCATCTTCATGCCATCTGGCTTATGATAGCATCTTGGAGCTAAAGTCAGGCAGAGAAGCTGGCTCAGGACTCCTTGCAGAATAATTACAATGTCAGATGAAATTTATAACCATCCTAAATTTGTACTACTCTTTATAGAAATAGTATTACACATATATATGAGTACATATATAAGTAATATTACATATATGTGTATCTATAATTATGTGGATGTCAATAGCCCACGCTGCTTGTACCATATGGGTAGCAAAACAGATGCTTGTATCCAAACCAGGGTATCTACCTGGGCTCTGTTTCAAATACCTAAAGACTGTTAGAAGAGGCTTGGCTTACTTTATAGAGCTTTCATTGTATAGACAAACCCTTTCACTGCTGGATTTATCTCTGAACACTTTTTTTCCTCTTTGCACGGATCAGTTGAATATTCCAGACTGGGATGCATAACCCTGAGTCCTTTTCAACAACACTGCTTCTAAGCATTTTGAGCTTTTATCTACTTTGGAGCTTGTATCCATTTTGTAAGTGTTGCCAACATTTTCTTTTCTTTCCTGTCTGATTAAGAAAAATATATATAGCTATCTTGCACACTCAAAACACACACTGGTTTTCTATTAATATGTATAGGGTCTGCTTCTAAGACAAGGAGGAGTTTATTGGGGTATAAAGGAATGCTTTGATGATCCTTGTCATTTCCCTTGTGGCATTACTTGTAGAATTCAGGAATAACTCAATCTGACATTCATGGGGCATTTCCTGCCTCTACTTCTAGAGATGCATCCTCCCAGTCTCTCAGATCTCCCCCTTCCCATAAATTTCCTTTCCCCTTCTAGACTTCCTCATGTCATTGCAGGCAGAGCTAGTCTTATGTGTGAATAGGCAAGGCATTTTCCAGGACCTGAGGCCTAGGAAGGCCGGGCACTGTTTGGCTAAGCTGGAGAGCAGTGCGAGTCATGCACACATGGCTTGGAGGGGACAATGGCATCTGCCTTAGACTCTGCTTGGGGCTTCCACAAATCTAACAACAGCAGGGATCAGTCATTATTTTAGCTGCGATCTCTCAGAGGGTGACTCTTAAATTTGTCAATCAGCATCTGTACCAATGGTTATTTTCACTGTTCAAACAAAAATAAAATCTCATTATAAAGGGCGGGGAAAAGCCATCAATAAAGTAAATGGCTATTCTGGCAAAAGGCCATTTCCCTTCCTGACATCCCTGATAAATCTGAGCTCCATCTATGTCAAACAAAAATAATATCCAAGTATGTGACCAAATGATCTTTGGGAAACGGAAAATACACAAGTGAATATAAGACATTTCAGGTTTGCAGAAATAAAATTCCAGAGTCTGTTGTATCTAATAGCTTAAAATCAGGAGGGTGCACTTTTCTATGTTTCCTCATGATCACTTAAAATCTGCTTCATTCAGTGCTATTCATTATCATTTTATGAATTTGCTGTATTATTTACAAATGGTTTTGCTTAAGTCTAATAAAGAAAGAACCCATCCTATCCATCTGCAAACAGTCCCAGCCTGCCAGAAAACTTTTATCTTACCAGTAGAAACTGCCATTTAAACTCAGTATAATGTAAGCAGACAGTCAGTGGAAAGAGTATGAACAGTAACAAAGCATGACAACAAACTCTTGTATACTGGGTTTCCTCCTTTTCCCTCAGCCTCATAGGCAGCCTCTGTTTCTTTTCCTCAGTCTCTCTAACAGAGGTTCCCAAACTTTATTTATTCATGTACCACATCTTTTAGACTTTACAGCCTTGGGCTGTAATATCTTTGTCCCAGGAACCCAAGATCATCCTTGGTGGCCTGATTCTACAAACACATGTTAACAATATTATACACAGGGAGTGGGGCTTGTATTTACACAATGCTTACACAATTCTGATTGCTGGCTATGGGAGGGCACCTTAATACAAATTAATTTAAAAGTTATTGTAGTGTAGCAAACTGTTGGAAGAAAAATATTATAAACTTACCATATTTTCTGGCACAATTCTACAGAAACTGGCTGACATCTGGGATATGCGAAGTTGGTAGACACTGGCTTTTAGTTGGAAGGGTGGATGGATCAGAATATCTTTGGACAGCTGCAAAAGGAAAAATAAACAGATTAGCCCTATTAAATGAACCTAATGGGTTAAGCTGTTCCATGCTGTGTGTAGCTTGTGGCTCCCAGGTCTCAGGACAGACATTTTCGTTTGTATATACCACATCATTAGCCACAGGCCATGTAGTTGAGGAAACTGGCTCAGAGTCTTTGGAGAAGAGCTGTAGTATAATTTAAGTTTTGCATACAAATTGAGTTTTCTGTCTGTCAGGGACTACTCTGACACTCCTTTCTTAGCTCCTGGCTGAGCCCTGGAAGCAGAGCTAGCAACAGAATTTAGGTTCCATCTAAAAAGCTCGAACCAACCATCCCTGTACTACCCATTTTATTCCAGAAAACCTTTTCCTTCCACTCTTATTTTTTTCGACAGTGACCTCACAACTGTTCTTAGATCTAGTCATAGAGTTTGGGACTGGGTCAATGAGATATTCCTACAAGAGGGAAGAACAGTCCCCAGTGCAATGTATAAAAAAGAGGGTGTGACATACAGACAGACAGCAGCAACTTACGCCAAAGGGAGGTAGAAAAAACATGCTCAGTCTACTCTCAGAAATGACCCCCTACCCCTCTACAAGTCCTAACTATCTAGGAATTCATTATCTGGGAGAAATGTGGCCTGCTAAACACAAAGTTTGAGCAGACTTTAACAGAGGTTCTGTTTCCACCTCTCTCTCTGGCTTATCAGATGTCTTTTGGCAAGATACTTGCCTCTCTGTGCCTCATTTTATCTGTAAGAATAACCTGATCTCTAAAATGTTTTGAGCGCCATAAAATTAAACACGCTGCATAAGAGTTAGCTGCCACAAACTAGCAACCTTGAGCCATTAACTTCCCATGAATGTGGTATGAAGTAATTTAGGCCAATTTTAGCTTAACTTCTATTTCCCCTGTTTAAAAGCAGCATCCTATATAGTGGTCTATATTAGAATAATGCTAGTGTTAAGAATAGCTCTCATATTCTTTTCTCTAAACTTAGAAATGTAGACAGCCAAATTTCCAGCTGAATAGCAGATATATACGTTTGCTTTGATAGCTATTCCATAGTTTGTACTTTAATTCTGAAATGTTCCACTAATATCCAGGCCAGTCATTATGAGGATCTAACTTGTGCATGCAAGTGATAGCTTCGTTGCAAGGCAGAAAACAGGATTCTTTAAAGATTTTAGATTTCCCATTAAATAGGTTTATTCTCTGTGTATTCAGGAGTAATATAAATTGTGTCTTAACTCTCACAAAGCAGATAGCTAGTAAGAAAGGCATTTGCAGAATCATTAACATGAATCCAGAAAAAGAAGTTTATTTATTTGTAGCTTTCACTTTTTCCCTCAGTTTGTGCAATATACTGTATTTAACAGTGCTGCTAAAGATGAGTGAAATCTTGGCTCTACAGAAATCACTGGCAAAATTCCCACTGACTTCAGTGGGGCCAATACTGCTGTTAACTCTTCCCTACAAGGAAAATCCAGATTGCCTAAGAAACTGACCTGCCTCTGTTAAGACCACGATCCAGACTGCTTACAAGTTGAACTGACCTTGTACAATTACTAAGGCTGTTATTCTTGAGAGTTTGCCAAATCCTTAAGACAAAACTAGCATCATAAATTATCCCCAAACCTTTTACCCTGGAGTAAAACAAACCTTCTCACTTTATAAGTGAAAGCACCTATGCAGACTTACATCTTCCAATAATTTCACTGACAGTTTTGTTTTTATAGAAATCAAAAAATTCATCCTCAGTTTCAGAAAGAAACTCATGTTTCTTAAATGAACACTGATGAAATGTTTCGCCCTCAGGTCCAACATTTCACTATAAATACACTAAAATATACAAAAAGTGGTGAAATATTAGTATATTATTTTGTATCTCCTCAAGCTATCAGAATTAAGGATGATTTAAATATATGTTTACACCAGAACATTCATTACTATGCTTGGTATGTTTCAGCTTGCTCTTTCCCATCAAAATGTAAAGAGGACTTTGTGAACAGAAAACAAAAAGCACTTAAAGGACATATATGCATAAATTATGGAGACACACAGATAACACTTCCACACCTGCCATCAATACTTAGCAATCTACTTCAGTAATCTACTGAAGTTTCTACACTCATTTAGTTATAATGTGCCTTGCTCCTCAGATCTGTTCCATCCAGCAGCAGCAATACCAAAAGCCAGCACTGTTTTGTTTGCTTCATTTACTGAAGCCAGGGCATTAATCATAACTTGACCTTATACTGCACATTCTACTACTTAGCTATACATTACAATCATGACTGGTTTGGTCACATTATGTATTCTATGATGCATTGTGTGTAACTTCATTCTGCCCATTCCCTGATGACTACAGAAGGATTGAAAGCCAGGTCCTGAACTGTCACCAGGTAACAAGAAACTTTGCGTTCAACATGTAACAGAAAATTCAGCAATGTTGTCATAGCGCAACAAAACCCCTAAAAATCCCGCCATGGAAGGTTCTTTATAATGATAGACTGAGGGTCTTCCATATTTAAAGTGCTTCGCTAAACATACTGAATGCAGATACATGTTACTGGTCATTGAATAAATCTGTGTGTCCCCTTGATAAGTCTTTCTAGCTGCTTAGATACATTTTTCTTTTGAACTCTGGGAAGTTTTGCAGTACTGTTGTTCTGTTCCTAGGTGAAAGAAATCTGACTGTTTGCTCGGAACCAGCAAAGCTAAGAATAGCTTTAACTTTGCAAGTAACTGCCACTGAAGTAAATGGTAATATTTCTATTGGAGTGCTGTAAGACTTGTTCCCATGAGATGGTATGTAGTCTGATTTCAATATAGCAAAACACTTCATCATTTTTTAATAGTCTTACTTTCAGTGGGATTACTCACACACCTTAATTTATATATGCCCTTAAATTCTTTGCTGAACTGGGTTATATAAAGTGTCCTAAACAGAAAAGCTCACTCATGCTTTTCATTTTCCAAAGTATATGTTGGGAACTGTAGTCTTTCACTGCTATTTCTCTAGTGCTATTTAAAAGCTAGCATTTGCCAGACTCCATCATGGGTCAAAAGAATCTTTTTCACATACATGCTACTCATCCCTCCTCCTGTATTTTCTGACAGCTCACACTATGTGAGGTCCTTTTGACTTCACTTGTTGTTACAGTGATCTAGTTCCTTCTTTAGAAAAAAAAAGCATTACTAGAAATGTCTGTAAATTCTCTCCTGTTTTGCTGTTCTGTTTCTAGTAACAAAATCCATGCTGGAGCTCCTAAAGTTTTAACTGCTAGGTTTCTATTCAACTCAATATTGGGGAAGAGGACATGAATAATAATGTCAGCATTGCTTTTATATATCTAAAACTGACCTTAGCTTTTGAAAATGTGGACTTGTCTGTTTCTCTGATATTCTGAGTTTATTTCTTCTGTGAAGGAAGCAATGACTGTTCTCCTTTTTAAAGAGCTAGCTAGCTTGTCATTGGACTTTTCTTCAGAAATTACTTTCTTGGAGAACAGACACAAGAGTGTGTTTGTTATCTCAGGAAAGGCTATCCCATATTCACTTTAATCAGGAGTGAAGCCACAGTAGTAGGGACTTTCAGTAGACTACAGGCAATATACTGTCCCATCGCCACGACTGTTGTTCATTGTGTTAGCTAAATGTAAGCGGTTTCAGGCACGGTTATACATGGTAGGATCACTCCTTTATTTGATTACCCAGATGTTGGCTGTATACCGGTAGAGTATCTGGCACTGTGGCATCCCGTTCGTAAGATAGACCTCTAGATATTGCCTTGATATAAACAGTAACTAATAACAGCAATAACAATATATATACTTTCACTAAAAAACAAGGGGAATCCCTTTTTGATGATAGCCAAAAGAATTCCTTTCATCTGTTCTCTCTTCCTATATTCCATGGCTCCTCCTTATACAACATACTTAATATTTGCCTTAAGACACCAGTTAAAATACTTGAGCTTTAAGCTGTCAAAGTTGCTAACAGCTTCACATCAGATTGAGGACTTTTGAGATGGAAGATTAACTAGAGATCTTTCTTGTTGGAAGGAGAAGTCTGCTCTTAAGAGCACAGCCACAATGGACATCAGACTTAATTGTGTATGTGATTGTATACAGTCCTTACTATTTATGCTAGCAGGATAGCAAGGTCAAAAAGGTACTTATCAGAAAGATTTTATCAGCCTTTATACTGCTTTCAGCATGGGCTCTTTCAAGTTTATTGTGAGTATTCACAGTATTTTTGAAATATTTTCATACGGTCTTCTGTCTATATGGCCCTTACGTCCAGACATATGATGACAGGAGAATCTCAAAATACCTCTTCCTAAAATTTATCTTTTAAACTAATATAGGTCCTAAAGAAAGCTTGTCGTATCTATGAACAACCATCTATAAAGCTTTCATTTAAGAATACAGACAAAGAACAACAAGTCATTTGTACTTTTCCTCCATCTCAGGCTGTTGTTTTAATTATTTCATACCTGGTATTCTTTGGTATTTTTCTGGGTTTTTTTTCTTTACAGTCATTTTGAGGATTGCTTTGGCTGTAATAGAACCAACATATTCCACAGTTACTCTCTGCTTTTGTGACACACTGATTAATAAAGTCACTTTAAAGTTCCTTTGTTCTGTTTAGAGTAATGCAAAAAGGTTTTGTTTACAAGCTCTTTCTTATTGACAGACACAGTTGGGCAACATATACAGCAGCCTGCAGCAATTTTAAGTTACACATTATGACTGCAAAGGCCGTATACCACTTGAGAACCAGAATGCACACATAATGATTTCTGTCTGTCCATCTCTGTCCCATGTGACACTGTTCAAAGTTTACACTTTTTTTTTAGAGTCTGAGAAAATACTCAGCCAATGTGAGTTCGTCTGGCTCACATTTTACTCAGTCTGTACTACTTTCGGCTTTGGCATTCCCATTTACCACCCAGGTTGATTTTATTTGGAGGCATTTTCATGGTGCTCCTCTCTACTTCAGAGGACTCAAATAAAAGTAAAAGGAATAGCTGTTTTCCATTGTACACAGGACAGTGGACTGACATTTCCTTTGCAATGTGTGATTGGGGCTGTCACTATAGCACATATAATTACATTTATACCATGAATTGTTTAAGCACTCTTAGTTATCACAAGAACAGGATACGTATTTTCTGGGACACAGACACAAAAAATTACTTAAATTTACTTAAATTACCACCTTCTCTTTTGACCCTAATACATATGAAAATCACCTATAATTATTTGTGAAACACCACAAAAATGCTAAGTTTGAGCATGTGTTTCTTTGCTTGTTTGTGTATTTATGTATCTATGCATGCATTTTTATGCTGGCCTGTTTTTTGGATCAACACATCCCCAGTTCCAGCTGAAATGCACGGGCGGTTAATGTTCAGTGTCTCTCAAAATGAAGAATTCTGGTTTAGAAGACCATTTGTACATTTCAGCAAGTTAGATGCTTTTGCCTCAGGACTCCTCCACTCCCGCCATAATTTCAGGGAAAGACAGAACAGATACATAGTCTAAAAAGTCATCCATGGCATGAAGAAAAACAGAAGTGATATCATAACCAAAAATTCAAAGGAAGTATAAATATATATATATGTCAAGTTTCTCAACTGTGTAAATCCTCATGGCTCCACTCATTTCAACAAAACTATGCCAATTTACAACAGAAGAGGATTTCCAACTCTTGGAAAAAAGGAGATGTAGTATCTTACATATTTCTGTATTTCTATGTGTAGGATAGGAAGTTTACTGGTGTTTCTTCAAAGATATTCTAGTTCATCTCTTTATTAAAAAAAAGAAAAAGAAAAGCATTTTAAGAAATCCTGGCCAAAGTTTTCAAACTTAGACTTGGAAAAATACCAACCACTGTAAAATCAGACTTTTAACACATCATGGTATAAAGCACTACACTTAGCTGTAATACTCAAAAATATTCTGACACTGCTTGTAAAATCAAATATAGGACTTGGATTTAAAGTTCTTTCTGTTATTACATTTCCCGTCTCCTTTTTTTATGTCTTTTTTTTTTCCAGAGTCAAAACTTCTTAAAGCCTCTGCTTCAAATGAAAGCAAATCTGGTCCCAGATGTCACTAATTGGGAACAGGTTAGCAGAGAGATTTAAACAGAGATGCCTGAAGTTACAATTCATCATATTGGATCTGACAACGGCCTGTTTCACCAGGCTCTTTCATTTAGTTTGTATGATAATAAGCTTTAACTAGTACCACACAAAACACAGAGGATACATTTAAGCAGGAAAATTGCATGAATACAGGTCTTTCTAAATGCTATTGGTGTTTGCAATACACTATTACGATGTAAACATCTCCTTTCTATCCATAGGTTTGGCATAAGCAGAGATCAAACCAAAAAATCCATTAATCAAAGGATTTTGTTTCTCATATCAAGCAATGTGTTTCTTAACTTCTGATTTTAAAAACTAGATTTAAATTGAAAGAGTTAAATGTCTTTCAGTAGATCATTAGTTAAAGACATTTTAAAATTAATTTTCTGTAATAAACAAGATAGTTGGAGAGGGAAGGAGGAGTAGAGGGAATTGTGGTTAGTTATGATGTAGACTTGGTTTTGCTGGTGGAATCAGCAGGGATT
>NW_009598942.1:12787-55341 GCF_000690535.1 Cariama cristata
ATTAATTTCAAGGGTAGAAGGATCAAGCTAACTACCTTACAGTTGCACTAAACAGATCAACGGAAACACTTACTGCCCACAGGGCTAAGATAGGCCATATTTAATTTGAAATCTAGGCTTTAAAAAAATAAAACGTCTAATTACAAATAATTAAGCCAGTTCTGTAGATTTACATGCAAGCTTGGTCCAAGACCACTGAAGTCAACTAACAACTCTTAACACACTTCAACTAGTTGAAATTGCCTGATACAGCTTACTATCTGCTCATTATTTAATTGAGTAAGATACTAGCACTTGTGCTCAATTAAAAATGTTGAATTAGTATTTATAAGGCTTTTTTCCTACAATACAATGTAACAATGTAATCAAACATATAAATTCCGGCATGCTCCAAATTACAGTATTTTGTGAGCCTAATTACCCATTGTCTTGTGTCTCATGTTAGTCATTAACACTAGTGCTAATTGTGAGTAAGACAGAGTAATAGTGGGGTTTTTCTTTCATTTTCTTTGTTTTGTCTCAAATGACTATATAAGCATCTGAGCAAGAGTTAGGTCCATTGAAGTCTATGGCAAAATTCTCCTTACTTCTTAAGAAATAGGGTCCAATCCAAGTTATGTGAAACATTTTATGTTGTGGAGATGACTTCAGACATACTCTGTCCTTCAGGTAAAATGAAACCTAGCAAGCAGTTGGTATGAACATATATACTAATTAACCATATATTTATTCTAGGATTTATTAATGTGTAAATTCTTTTTACTCTTAATTTCATGGTCTTGTGCATATTAAGATCTGCATTTGAACACTGCAGTTCAGATACACCGGTTCTGAAAAGAAAGGTCTTACATAGTGAGATCCCATTTTCTTTTTCAAGATCACTTTTTATTGCTGGATCCATAGCTCATTGTAATTAATCTGGTATGCAATACTAGAGAGTCTGACTCCCTTTCCTGTTACAGTAGTCTTTCCTCTCGCTGACATACTGTGATATACTGTGGGGGCAGACAACCACTGGACGTTGAGGAAGGTATATCCCCTTGGGAAGCCTCGGCTCAGGAGAAGGGGAAGCATGGAACTTAACGGTATTTCAACAAAAATCACGTTTTTCACTTAAAAGAAAATCAATGTAAATTTTTCACTTAGTGCATTGGGACAGCTGCACCTGAATTCTAACATGGAGTCATCTTCCTGTTGGTTTAAAAAGATTCTGTAGTTTTTCTGTTCATTTAATCCCTGGTTTCTTTAATGGGTTCATATAAAGTCTCCAAACAGAAGAGCTCAGAAGGCTTAACAATGTAGGTGAAATGGAGAAAAGCAAACTACCCTCTTCTTAGAACGACTGTGCAAAACAGGCAAGTAAGACCACAAGTAAGTTTTCACCAATTTGTCTTACAGGGTATTTCAAGACCTTGAAGGAAGTGTCCAAAGTACCCTTTCAAGATCAGAATGTCTTACCTTCAACATTTAGTGAGGAAACAAAATGGCATCCAATGGCAGGAGTGGCAACTTTGGTTTGTGGAGGGAAGAAAAGGAAGATGATAGGAATCTCCGTATCTGCCTTGTATTATGCTATGTAGCCATACACCTCCACACCAGACTGGGACAGGAGCAGGCACAGCCACAGACATTTTCAGTGCATGCAACAAGCTTGCATGAAGACTTCAAGCAGATCCTTATGATGCAAAACACTAAGGTGACAACATCATTAGAGAGTGCAGTAATGGGGTTTTTTTCCCCATGAACTTGAGCAGGCAAACACCGATATATCTTACTCAGCTCCCATCAAATTGTAAATATATACATGCAATGTGACCAAACACTGGAAATACATGAAGTATAGCTGTTTGAAGGGATAGCCAGACGTATCCAGCATAACCAGATGCTGATCTCTTATAACTAGTAATGCAGGTGTACGAAGGGATAGGAGCAACTCATTGAAGTACTGGCTCTGCTGCATTGGAATTCGGGGCCTTCCCTTGCAGCTCTGTGACTGTTTGTATCAAGTCTGTAAGAGTCTAAGAGGTCCTCCCTTGAGGTGCTAGTGGAAGTGGAACATGGATTTTATCATGGACCTTGAGGGGTCAAAATAAAAAATGTTAGTTGGAGGCAAAAGGTACAAATGCTATTTCTGGTTTTATGATGTCCATAGTGTGCTCAAAGCATTACTGGTAGTTACCGTTAGTGAGGAGCTGTACATTAAATTCATTATGGAAATTAAATACAAACACTGAGGTTACTATGAGAACAAAAATCAACATTATAGTAATTTTACAATTCTCTCAATCTTCTAGAAGTAGTAAGAGAAGAAGAAAGAGACTCTAACATCCCGAAGCAACTTAAAAGCAAATCTTTTTGTTTGTACCTGCTGTGTCTCATTTCAAACGGTCAGTTTGGCTTCCCAGTGAGGAACAGGAAAAATAAATCTGCTATGCTGATCAGAAGTATAATTTCCAGACTACATTCAGTTCGTATTAAAAGATACCCACACAGGCACAGATCTCAAATCTGTCCTACAGGGCTAAAGAAAACAAGGCAATTCAACTTCTGCTGTAGACTAAAATTTTCATTGCTCCTAAACAAGCCATTTGCAACCACTTTAGAATCTGAATTTCAAACAGATTTGCCTATACTACGTCCTCTGATGTACTAAGGGCAATTTTTTAACAATATGAGAAAGGTAATATAGTGGAGCCTTTTTGGCAATTTGCCTGAATCCAAACACATATCATCTGTTGGCAAGACAGAAATTGTTTGGTTATGTCAAAAGT
The DNA here is from genome assembly GCF_000690535.1 of Cariama cristata. NCBI lineage: Eukaryota > Metazoa > Chordata > Aves > Cariamiformes > Cariamidae > Cariama > Cariama cristata. The sequence goes on from NW_009598942.1 coordinate 15,559, forward strand.
GGCATACATTACTTTTAGAAACAAAACTCATATGAAGCAAGGAATTTAAACACAAGCGTAAGTTTTAAGTACCTGAACAACGTTCTTAATCAAACAAGACGACTCCTCTTTAAAGTAACACACTACGTTAAACATCTTCCCGAATGAAGGCGCAGTACACAGGAACTGATGCACTCTGTCTTATGATTTAAGTAATATGCAAAATATTAAAATTCTAAATGCCATCAAGCAAACTGGCTGATAGCATTATTTATTAGAGCTAGAGGAGGAGAAAAAAATTAGATAACAAAATTATGATCTACACTGCTTGTATTTTTCGACTTGAGTCTGATGCACTGATGTTGGTAGCAAAATTCTTAGTGAGTTTCCCCCCCTTCATTCAAAACTTCAAAAACACTCCTATTCCAACTCAAAAATTTTGAATTTTTGCACTTTGTTATTTACTAGATGTGCAGACCAAGAAACAGGCTGCGTCTACTACCTGATATTGCTTTATTGCACATTAATCTGACATTAAAAACAAAAGTGATGTGCTAAACTTACAGAAGATTATGATTATTGAGGGTTAATATACACCACAAGCAACAAATACAAGCAAAAGCCTTAATGTAGTAAGAAAATTCCTAATTTCATCAGAAATCTTGTACTAGATTGCTAGATATACTATATACATGTACATGTACAGGTGGAATTCAGAGTCCTAGTGTGCTAACTAGAAAACATAACTGTGAACTGAATGGGCATCATAATGATGGACAGCGTGGTAGCAATCTAGCAGTGAATTTTCACTGGATAGACAATGAATAAATAGTGATTTTACTAGTTATCCTTTCATTAGTAGTTTTATGCTAATAGAACAATATTATTTTCAAAATCCTAAACTTGCATAAATCTCATGAAGTTGAACAAAAAAGAGGATTAATTGCTGGTAATAGCATTAAGCTGAAGCTAATAATATAAAACATACTCTTCTTAAATCCCTGGAATTCATTAAAGAAAATGTTATGCATTGTAGCTGTGGTGGACTGAATGTTAATCTAATGCATATGCTTTGGGAATGTCCATTCATACATAAATTCTCAGATGAAATATTTGAAAGCATTAATATATATAATCTTGGACAGCAATATTCTTCTAGATCTTAAACTGTTTAGTTTGAGGTTTTATGAAATATTTGCATTAAGGAACTGCATAATTTTTTGTTTGAGTCTTAGCTAAAAAAAAACACCCAGTTGATTCTTCAGAAGAAGACATTCTAAAGGGTTACACATCTGGAGTGTTACAGGAGCCTCAGTGAATCAGCAAATGCAGAGCACTATTCTGCTTGAATGAACAACAGTCATTTTTCCTGGAAAATCATGATTAACATCAGCTTGGTTTTGAACGCTTCTTTTTTTTTTTTTTTTTTCTTCTTTTTTCAGGCTTTAGAGATGAAAATTTAAAACAGAAACATGAGTTTCTACTCACCCTGTATTGAAAGTATGTACGGCAGCTTAAATCTTAAAGAATAAGAGAAGAGATGAACCCCTAATTAAAGTGCAAAGTCAATATAATTTTAACTGGAATCACTGCTCTCTAATATTGCCTCTATGTTATTTTATGCCCAAGTTTTCAAGGACAACAAATACAATGAAATATCTAAACCTTACTGCAATTCAGTCAGATTTGAAAGCCAGGCTCCCTCAATGTTTTATGAAAGTATCAGCTCTTACTTAGATATCTAAATAGCCTTATAACACAGAACACCACATGCCCAACAATTTCTAACTGTGTGACTTTGGTCTTTATTGTTTTTAAAAAAGAAACATATTATTTGCAGTTCTTATAGTCTCAGCATGAGCGCCTGGCGTCTGCAGCTGAGCAAAAGAAATAAGGCTCATATAAGATCAGAAATGCAGCTATGGATTCAAACCAGGGGTCCATTTAGCCTAGTATCTTTTTTCTAACAGTAGCCATAAGTGGATGCTCAGCAAAGAGCAACAGAGAAAAAACAGACTTGACTTTCCCTTCAACAGTCCCTCAGTCTCCAATTATATTCAGGTCATGCAATTTCCTGAGCTTAATGGAGTTTTTCTGTTTAGTAATCTTCAGTGGATTGCTTTTCTCAGTGCTTGTCTACTCTCCCCTAAAATACAGATAAATATGAGCATCTACAATGACTTTTGGTGAGCAGTTCCATGGGTTTACTACCCTTTGCATAAAAACCTACCATATTATATTTGTTTTGAAGTTGGCTTAGCCAGCTTCATTTGACGGTCCTTAGTTTTTGTATAAGAGACCGTGAACAGCTGATCTGCATCAGCTGTCCCCATGAAAGCCAGGATTCTGTGGATCTGTCATCAGCCCTCTAAATCACCCTTTTCTGAGTTAAAAGTGTCTAGCCTGCTAATCCTTCCCTTCTATACAAACTCCATACCTTCATCACGTTTTTTGCCTTCTCTGAACATTTTCCAGTTTTAATATAGTCCTTTCTGAGATCAAGAGATCAGAACTTTCACAGTATTCAAACATGGTTGAACTATAAATGTACATGGTGGCATAATGGTGTTCTCTGTTTCGTTTTCAATCCTGAAAATGCCTAACAGTTGATTTGTTTTTTTGAATGCCATTGAGCAATGAATCAATGTTTTATGAAACTAAAGACCATAACCTCAGAATCTTGCTCGAGTGGTAACAGCTGGTTCAATTTTACATATGACTCCAGAGTTGTTTTCACCATGTGTATCACTTCACATCTATCTACGCTGAATTTCAACTGCCATTTTATTGCCCAGTCACTCAGTTCTGTAAATTCTTCTTCACATTCCTCTCTTCTCCCTTCTACCCTGAATAAGTTAGTATTTTCCACAAACTTTTAATCTCAATGTTCACCTCTGCTTCCAGGTTATTTAGGAGTATGATGAATAGAGTAGATCCTAGCACAGACTGCTGCTGAACTTTGCAAATGACCACTCCATTGCAAAACTGACTTTTTACATTTACCCTCCCTATTCGATATTTTAGTCAACTGTTTAGCTATGCAAGGACCTTCCTTTTTGTTCTATGGCTGTTCTAATTTTCCTAAAATTATGTTTTAATAGAATTATGGTCTAATTTTCCTAAAAGCTTTCAGTGAGGGACTTCATTAAATACATTACATATCTACACAGACTATATTGCCTGGAATGACATCGTCCACAAATGTGTTGATCCTCTGAAGGATCACCCAGAGGTCTGCAAGGCAGAACTTTCCTTTATAGAAGCCATATTGAGTCTCTTATGTAGATCATATTTAGTTCGGTTTCCACTCATTTTAATCTTTATTATGAATTTGTAACAGAATTCTGCATGGAACATATGACTGCACATTATAAACACTAACAAATTAGTATTTTCAAACCCAAACAGGTAATATTTTTACAAATATGGGGGGCAATAAGGCAAAGAAAGAAAAGCAGTGACTTAAGGAGAGTCAGATGATGCATCCTTGTGACAGTTCCAGTGGTCCAAGGTATAAAGGATGCGGTAATACCTTATTGACCTCCTAGATTGCTGGGGAAATAATTATGGTTCAGAAAATCAGAAATTCTTCCTTGCTATCTTGGTAATTCTGAGGGATACAAACTGACTTACGGGCTGCACTAGCTGTAAATTTGCACTGTCATGTGCCAATAGTAGCTGAGCTCAGCCAGTAGCTCACCAAAGCTACATTTAATCCTCCTCATTTATCTTCAGGCTGCCTGGTCTGGAAGGGGAGCAAATGAGTACATTGCACCTTTTACTTTTGCATGTCAGAGCTCAAAGTTGACAAAGACCTAGGATGGTCTTAACTTCTTTGCACAGATGTGCAGCTGAATTGTTATCTTCTAAACTTCCATTCAGGTTTGAGAACACATGAAAGAGACCTTGTTACTCAGTGCGTGAGGTTCACAAAGCAGAATCTGCCATTCTGGGCTTCTGAAACCTGCAGAGTCAGCTCAAACAGAAGACACTAACATCTTTCAGGGTGGAGAAATGGCTCTGGTACCTTCAACCTATACTACTGTAGCCTTAGTAGTAGGCATAGCCATGCTATTTCTAGCCTTTAAGCTGCTAAAATATTATATTTGTTGGTGTGCAAAAGCAGCAGCTGATGAAGCTGTATTGATTTACATCAATGGTAAACTGGATTGCTTGGCTTTTACTTTCATTGGAATGTAGCATTCTGTAAATGTAAAGTTACTTTGTTAAAGTGGTACCCACAGCCACTGTTCCACAGCCAGCTGCACTACCCTCTATCCTCTATATACCACATTGGCTCATAATCCCTAGCAAGCTCAATCTAAACAGAAATACTTTCTTTTTCTACTGTCTGGAGGATGACTGGTCTCCGAGGCCCACCCCTGAAAACTGCCTACAGTGCAAAATCAAAGATGAGTGAAAAAACATTGTCTGGATCATGGCATTCCCAAGGCAGTGGATACATCTCTAAATCTCTAATTAGTATTTATATTAACGGTGGCTACATTTGTAAAGACACTTGTTAAAGCATTTAATCCTCTCTGAATTCAACATGAATTAGCACCTAAATATATTTAAAACTCCATCATGTAGGACAAAATAGGAAACAGAATTCTTTTTAGAGGCTAAACAAAAGCACACGTGTGCCAAAATATCCTTATTAAAATTTAGGACAGACAACTACAGTGAGAGGTGAACACACAAATGGAGGACAGGTTAACAGAAAGATGGCAGTATTCACATAAATTAGTTGTCTTGTTTGTCATAATAGTTGAGCTGCTTAGCACCCTCTTAGTGAGTATTTTCAGCTTTTTTTCTCTTATCAGTAAGTCATTCATCAAAGTAACTATAAAGTAAATTCAAGAGGTGTACAAGGACAAACAGCACTAGCAGAGCAGCCACAGACAGTGTCCTAGGTGTGGGCAGCAGCTTTAACATATATAGAACAATTTATTACAGTTTCTTCTGTTTTAATGATGACTAGTTTATTACAGATCTTTTGCAAAAATGAACTGATGCAAGACGCAAGGAGTAAAGAACATGAGTTTCTGAAGATGTGTTGTTCATATCTGTTGGTGATAGCACTGAAGTGTGGAAACCATATGGTAAGCTTCACAAACACTCTGAGAATACTGCTGTGAAAACTACTTAAGAAAGCAAGGAGCATGTCCCGATTCCAGCATCCTTACCGTAAGATTCGTCAGCACGGATGAAAGAGGCAACTATAGCAACAAGATGAAAATCAGAATATTCTAGGGGCAATTGCTGGGAATTTGGCAGTAGAAGCTGTGCACATGAGTGAATAACTTTTTGGCCTTTAATGGTTATAATAATAATAGTTACAATTAAACACTACTGCAGAGGAAAAAAGTATGGGTTTGTTGTTTTGTTTTTTTTAAACTTACAATGTACTGTAATCATTTCAGACTGTAATGTAGGTTTGATTTGTTTGCAGGGCATCTCAAACAAAAAACTTCTTTAGCATAAATACATTTTTTTGTCTAAAATAGTAGCAAAACCCAACATCCATTCAACTTCATTCAAAAAATTCAAATAGCTAGGCCAATGTCTGTTCCCTGCCCAGTCTGCTGTAGAGCAAGGAGACATTCAGCACCCCATAACCTTTTTATACCTAGATTTAAGAACTGGGTGCTGGAAAGGAAGTCCTTTGCTTTTTAGCACCCCTGTGAGCACAAAGCCTAAGCTACAATTCTGCACCTATAGTTATGCTTCTAGCTAAACTGACCTGTTTGCAATACTTAGCTGTCCCTGAAAAGGGAGGCCTATCTCCAATGCAAGTTTGAAATTCAATTTACCTGCCTTTTCCGTGCACCATATAATGTGAGATTCAAGAATTTTCCAAAAGAGAAGAATCTTCTAAAGAAGAAACTTCTTAAAAGTGAAATGTCCCATTAGAAATCCCTCCTTTCTCTATCCAAATACTGTAACTCAAAGGACAAATACTGCACCTCAGCATCAGATCAAGTCTGTTCTCTACACACTGGAAAACCCATAGGTAAATGATGATGACTTGCCTTACCAAGGCAATGGTAAATATGTCGCGCTGGGAACTGTTGCTTCCCTGGGTAGACTTCGGTTGTTACATCTTCGGGAGCTAGTGTAAGGGGACAGTGTATCAGACTGGTCTATTCAGCACACTGGCAAATTTGCAAAACAATTTTTACCTCAGCACATCAAAATTTCCTGCCTGCAGCTGATTCTTGCTCTGTGTTACTCCAACTGCATTACTGCAATTTCCTTTTACATTTAACTCTCCTGCATGATTTCTAGTTGAGTTGGTATAAACTTTCTAGATAAAAGTCTTCCAGGGCAAACATTAAAGGCTAAAAAAAAGACACAGAAGTAAAAAGGAGGTTAGATTGTCTAAAATACTTTTTTAAAACTAAATTAAATTGCTTTGTTGTTTTCCTAGTGCATTCACAGTTCTGTTTCCTGTACATTATTTTCACAGCCTGGGCCAAATTCAATAGACACATAAATGTGCAAAAGATTATTAACTTCCATTAAGGCTTGTGACCACAGGTACTTGGATAAAGAATGACCTTACCTGATCTCAGGTCACTACTTAATTAGATGCCAGAGAATTATTACATGAGAGGTAGCAGGTGAGAGAAAGAACATACAAATTTCTCAACCCTGGGCAAAGCTAAATTAAATTAGCAGCTAGAACTTCTTAGACTTCGAATTTGAGACAAAAATATATATGAAGCAAGCATCATTAGTTGTTATTTTGCACATAATTTTACAAAAAAAAAATTAGTGATAAATTAGTATTTGGCATAGCAAACTGAAAATGATCATACACAGGTGCCTCAGAGATTCTCAGTAACAAAAGATATAATCCACAGATTGCTTAATTTCAGTTTTATGTGAGGAAGATTGTGTTACAGATGATTAAGAGATTTTGTATCATGCTGTAGGAAAGTTTATTAATTCCTAATCACTGGGAGCGAGTCAGTGAACTGGAATGATGAGACATTGGCAAATACATATTTCTGTAAGTAATAGGCCTACTATACAACTAAAAATAAGCAACTAGGTCTTGGATTCTGTCATTAAGTAAGAAAACACATGTCATTGGAAAAGAGGGAAGAAAGATGGAATTCCCCTCCCTCCAATTTTAAACAGTGTGGCATCTACACAACTCCATGGCTGCCTCAAATTGTAACTCATGTGGTTTCCATACTCTGGAGAAGGCAGGAGCCCACTGAATCATAGATTTGCTCTTCATATTCCAAAATAACCTGGAATATTTGACCTCAACTGGGAGACAGCAATGTCTCACAGCAGCAGAGGACAAAGAACCACCTTCCCTGCCGCCCAAACAATGGTACCTTTTCTTCTCTGTCCCAACAGATTGCAGTCTCTTGGTACTATTTATGCAGGTTGGAGTGCTTTTTCCTATTTGAATGACAGAAAAATATTGGTTCTGCTTCCCTGCAACTACCAAGAATTTGTAACTTCTGAGCATTTGGAAAGCCTACAATTCATATCTGTATATGAGTGGATTCATTATGAAAGTAGAATGATTAATTCTGTCCACAAAAACACTACTGAATAAATTTTGAAAACACTAGTGAGTAACTTTTGGAACCCTAAATTGTTCCTAGAAGGGATTACAACTTCCTGGTTTTGCATAGAATTTTACTCCATTGGAGTTTTTTGTTCGCAATGGATAGCTGTTACTTTTATTACAGTATTCATTTAACTTTTTTTTTCGCCCTTCTTTCATTTTACTTCATTTTTTTTCCTCCTCCTTTTTTGTTATTTTATATTTTTCCTTTCTCTTTCCTCTGTCCAAGACCTTTTGAGACTAATTTAATAACACGGAAGAACAAATGAAAGCAATGAGAAACCAACATATGGAAACTCACAATCTATTTTACATGTATATTACTTCAGAAACAGCTTATAATGTCTCACTTGCCTTGATAATTATACAGTTTTCCAAATGGTCTGGAGGTTGTGCTTTACAATGTTACAGTATGTAGCTGACATACAGATGTTCCTTCTTTGTTCCACTGAATGTCACAGTAATATTGAGGTGAAAAGATGCTTAGACACATAGATGAAGAATTTAAATGAAAAAAAACCAACAAACTACTTCATATAGCCGCCATTTCTTTTCTTTTCTCCTCCAATCTTCTACTTCCTTTCTTGTTTTCTTCTTATAATTTTTCCTGGACACTAAGTAAATATTAAGACAAGTCACACTAAAATACCAATATTAACACTTGGCTCCTGATTTTCTTTTTCCTGTCATTATTTGAAGCAGATGTTTAAAAAGATACAAACTCCAGTTGAAGTGTTTCCTCTGGCTGAAGAAATTAAGAGATTTTTTTTTTCTCCCACATAGGTTTTTTTTGCGATTAATACAGCTGCAAGCTTTTCTTCAACTAGACCTTTAATGAATTCTTCACCTTTACCTATATTCAAACTCATGGGAACGTCTCGCTGAGACCTTTCCCGTTCAGTTAAATGTGACTGAAATTGGCTAAGGAGTGCTAGCTTATTAGGCGAGCCATCCAGATAAAATGACACACAGAATAGTCATATACACTTGTCCCCAAAAAGCCAGAGTATCGTACTGTCTATTTGGTTGCACTCACCAGTTAGGAGGAAAGAGGCTGTCCCCCTGTTCTTTTTCTCAGTCCTGATCAGGTCCCAACTACAGACACATCGAGTACAGTAAATTCATTTACCTCCTCTCCCCCTGACAACTAGTAGGTAGAGAAAAACTGAGGGACAATGAAGAAAATGGAGAATCATATTAACTTTTCCGCATTGGAAACTTTAAAAGTTTTTCACTGTGACATACTGAGTATCTTCACAATGGTAGCTCTGAATGCTACTATAAACAGAATTCTTCATCTAAACTCCAACACATATATTCCCTTCTTTTTTTAGAGGCAAGAAATGAAATCACAGAATGATTACGGTTGGAAGGGACCTCTGGAGACCATCTGGAGACTCCCTAATCAAAGCAGGGCCACCTAGAGCTGGTTGCCCAGGACCATGTCCAGACAGCTTTTGAATTATCTCCAAGGATGGAGACTCATCAACAACTCTGGGCAACCTGTTCCAGTGCTCTGTCATCCTCATGGGAATGACTTCTGTCCCAAGTACAAAAGGACAGCCCCATGCAAAATGGCACTATACACTGTTTTATAATGAAATATAAATGTTTAGGTAAAACCAGAAAAGCTAAAACTGAAAATTCATGTTGGCAGTCAAGTAAATCATCACAAGAATATGCTGCTTATTCTACTTCTTATCTATTTGTATATTTACAGCTACTATTAGGGATACTATCCTCAACTAAAAAGTTTCAGTCCTTGTTTATTCTCTGTAAAATGAATATGAAGATAACTCTATATATTCACACTCAGTACCATCATATCCTTTGATAAAATGATAAGCACTCATCAGAAAATAGAGGACACCAAAAGCACTGAGATCCCACTATTGACTGTAATGATTTTGGATGTGGACTTTAACCAATTGGAACCGAAACTCATGATGTCTCTTCAATGTGCATCGCCTTCCAGATTCCAGAAAAGAAAGATATCAGTTTAATCAGATCAGTAAACTTGTATATTGATGCAGCATAATGACTATTATACGTATTATATAGGTTTTTTCTCTCTAGACATTCAAGAAAATTCAGCTAAAATGTAGAAATGCAACTATACTTTCCATGGAAAGTAACAATAAAAAAGACTTCTATCGTATCTAATTTGTACACAACTTAATCAGGGCCTGAGGCTTCAGCATTTGAATCTCCTCTTTCTCTTGCTCTGAGTCCTAATTCAGATCACAGTATGACAGCGCTATTTCGTTAGATGATCAGAATTTGATTATTCTGTGCATCTAGGACCTCATGTTTTAGCATATTAAAACTATTAACGTGGCTCCATTCTAAAGATAAACAACAGTTTCTAGACACAACAACAGGTTTGGTTTGCATACATGATTTTTACGGAATCTGAGCAGCATTTGAAAACCATACATTCTTTGTTTAATGTTACTTGCCAAGAATGAGAACACCATTTGGGCTACAAGCTTAGTGACATCATTGCTGAAGAACGAAATGATTTTCCCATCTACTTAAAAAAACCTGGATGGGATATAATGTTTAAAAAAGGTAATCTTCATTGTCTGTTCCTAGTATGTACATTTCTAATAATTTACATTTCCTAGTGGATACACCTCTTCTATTTTTAGACAGGTCAAACAGATCATGCAGAAGATAGGGCTCATAATTCTTTTTTTCCTCTATGAATCACAAAAAAACAAAACTAGCATTGAAAAATTGCTAGTTACAGGAAAAGATAAGATCATGAACTACCTATTGCATCAGACCAGTTGTTCATCTACCATAATATCCTGCCTTTGACAGTAACTTCTACTATTTGTTTTAGGGGAAAGTAAAAGAAAGACATAATAGACACCTTTCCAAGAACCCACCCATAGTTGTCTTATCTTTCTACCATTGAACTGTTAGCTCCTGAGCCAGTAAAGCACTTAAGTACGTACCATCTTTAAGCATGAACAGTGCCATTGCCCTGAATAAAACCAAGTATGTTCTTAACATGCTTTAGTGATTTATCAGATGGTGGTCTTAATACTTGGCTTAAGCCCTAAAACATGACTGTTTACATAGTAATTTTCACACCATACCCAAAGTAGTTCAATAGATTCTTATTAACCATATAAATAAATAATTTTAGATTTTATTAAACCATGTCAAAGATTCTATTTCCTTACATTATGTGTTGCTTTCAAGCATTTCCTTCTACAATTTTAAGCATATTGCCTTCCATTTTCATTGTCTTCTATCTTATGTTATCAGAGAGTAAGTAAGATGGCCCATTCTCTTTGTCTAAGTTCTCAGCCATACTATTTGTAGAAAGCTTGAGTGGCTGGAGACAGGTGAGCTAGCCCAAACCAGGCCTATTTTAGATTGCAATTCTGTAAGAATGCAACTGCTCTAGTTTCAAGGTTGGTTGCACTTCAGAAGCAGTTGGTGTTATCATGTGGCACAGAAGGCAGTTAAATAAGTCTCTGCAAACCTGAGAGGATGCCCATGAGAACTGCAGAACTAGTAAGTCCAAATAGTAATGGCTTGATGTTGTATGTGTATTAGCTGAGATATTTGGGCCTACCAGTTGCCCAATAAAACTTGAAGTCCATTGTACCTATCAATTTATCTTATTTATTTTTATATCTTTCTATAGTGACAGAAAATCTTTAGTATATTTGTTCTAGTCAGGTCTTCTGTCAATAAACCCTGGGACAGATTGTTATACAGGCATCTTTAACAGTCCATCTTACTAACAAATAACGCTAGAATAACTAGAGAGAACTTACTTGCTGTGCTGGCCAAACTTGTTATGCTTTTATTGTTCATTAGCTTTCTCTGATAAGCTGATCTTTTGCACCGAAATATGACAATAGGAGAGTCCTCTAGCACTTACTAAGGCACTGAAGAAGGAGGTTGAGGCCTTTCTTTTTCCCCAAGCCTTTGGTATGTGGAGCTATACACTAGCAACTTTGGGGCACATAGGTTTTATCTGACAGAAATGCAAAAAGTATTTTCTTTAGCACAGATCACATTTCCAGAAGAGAAAAATGTGTACTATTTCTTTAAAATCTTTTCAGCCTTGCTTCTCTCTAACAGAGCCTTTTTTCTGCTCCACTCTGATGCATTTCCTCATAAACTGAACTATTTCACAGTTCTGTAGCTTATTTACAGACAAGCTAAATTTAAAACTGATGCTGTATTCCAGACTTAATATGACAAGGGCTTTTGTCTTCAGTGAGGATGCAAAACCCTTTGCTTCCTCAAGGCATACAGTTCAAAACTTGAGTTCTATCAGGAAGAGAGGAAAGAAAATTGCAAGTCAGGTGAGCATTGCTGCAAGTCCTCTCTCTTTCTATACTATTTAATTTTTTTGCTTAATTTATTCCAACATGCAATGTAACTTGAAATACATGCCCATTTAGTAGCCTGGGATTCTTCCACCTCTATACAACCTGGGTCTTGAATATAATAATACAGGAAGAAACATGAAGATTTCTGTTCAATATCTCAAAAAAGTATCCAGATTGTAAGAGAACTAAGTCCCTCAAGTGTCCTTCTGCATTAACTAAGCCTGTGCAGAACGTATAATTTCTTCTCAAACTGGCAGGTATCAACAACAAAATCGGGAATGAGCAAGGAAAAGATTATAACAGGTGTGTGGCAAACCATGACATTTTTGCAGAATACTAATGAACAAATGTACCTCATAAACTACAGAATAACAGGGGCAGACTTACTTCAGAGTGAAAGAGAAGTTACAGAAACTGTCGCCTTACACTGTCTTGAACTTGGTACATGCTGCTTCTCATGTTTTGGGAGAGCGGTCGCATAGCTGTACACATTTTCACTTTCAAATCATGGTTGCAGCCAACAGTGTCCATAATCACGACCAGAACCGCAGTGACCTCTGCTCTGTTTTGTTCATCAATTACCTCTCAAGAGGTTCAAAAGTGCAAAAATTAGAAGTATCAATTATTACTTTCATAATTTACTCACATTTTCATACAGCCATGCTTTGCTGTTTCTAATTTTTCATCAATTATTATTTACTTAATTATTTTTCTATTTTTTTCTCCATTCTGTTTCTTGGTTAGATATCTGAAAACATAGATGATTTAGTTAACTAGCATGAAATCTGTTTTCCCTAAGACAAACCTTGCCACTAACCCTTGTATCAGTGAAATTCTATCCCATAATCTTACAGAAAACTACAGTTATATTCTGTATGAGATGCTAGTGGTTTATCATCCTAGTACTGGGTGGCAAGTAGGAATGAAAAAAACCCTGTTTTGTTAAATCCACTTCATGTGTTAATATTTTTCAGGAAACTCAAGTCCTTTATCAATATTTTTCAAGTTCGCACACAATTTTGCTAACTAAAAATGTGCAGTAAGCAAACACTTTTTAAATGAGAACAAAGTATTCTTCAGCCTTTAAAATTATACATTATGCACCAGAAACTTTTTCCTACTAACAATATTAGCGCTCAAGTTAACTTGGTGGCTTTTTGAAAGCTTTAAAGATTTTTAATTTACTTTTCATTTCAAATTTGTTCAAAAAAAGATTCTTGCATTTTTACTGTAATGCCATTTGTTGATTGTTTAGATCTGTTTCCTATTCTTTCGAGATCTTAGAATGTAACATAGTCTGGAAATAAAAGAGTTCCCTCTGTTTCTGTCTTTAATTCTTCATGTTTTCTTCCATCATTTGATATGGACAATCTACCAAATGAGGTTCTAGTAATGTCATCTCCTTTTTGCTCATATAAAATATACCTACTGAAGGCCTTATGTAGAGCTTATTGGGGAGGGGGATGGAATGAAACAAAAAAACAACAGAGATATTGGATGAAATTTTGGTTCCAGTCAGGGGTTAGGTTTTCACATATTATCTACCGTTTAAACATACATAGGTATATACCGCCACAGCTCACTTGTTTGAACCATACATGACTAATGCTCTCAGTTTTGTAAGAACGTAAGAACTTTTATACATCCTACTGAAGTCTCAAAAATAGAAAAGCTAAGAGCCTTTAGACCATGCCTTAATGCAGTTCATCGAAGAAATAAGCTATTTCCCAGGTCTAACCCAGCTGTATAACACTTGGCTAACCTTGGCAGAATCTCTCATGCTTCAGTCATTTAAGTTGTCAGTGAAAAACATTTTCTTTGTAGAAAAAAGCTTATGATCTCTGTTGGAATGAACTCTGTTGCTGGCCATCCTTCCAGAAGCTCAGTTGGGGTTTTTTTGGTCGGGTTTTTTTTTTGGTTTTAATTTTTTTTTTTAATTTCTTTTTAAGTCAGAAAAAACAGATGGCTTTGAAAATTGCACTTTCATTTGTGTATGTACATGCATCTACACTCTACACTTAAACATTACACACTCATATATACACGGGTAGGCTAAAAAAATTGATCCACTGCAATTTCAGTTGTCCTGAGCTAGACTTAGATCTCCGAGCTGGACTCGGATAACTAAAGATACAGGGAGACCTGAATCTCCCAAGAATTCACAACTCAAACCTTTCATTGCTTCAGACTGACTGTTACCCCAGCAGCAGCATGACTCTGGGAAATGACAGTAGATCTTTCTGCATGTGATAAAACAGCATTTTCCAGCTAGGTGGTTTGCTGGAGACTGCTGAGTAGCAAATGGGTAAAATAATTAAACTCCAATTATTATGCATCTGCGCAGCTTCTTTTAACTGAGTTTTCTCATATACTACAGTATTAAACTGTTCACCAGTTTTACTGTTTTCTCATTTATCTTTTCCCGAATTTCCTCACTCATCCTGATTCCAGAGCAGTGTTATTGGTTTCAAGTATTTTAACCAACTTTCATGACATCTATGTTTTACTACCTCGTCACTTAATTGCCAGTGACAGCATTAAAACAGCAACTAATATTTTAATATTACCAATGAAATATTTTTTTTTAAAAAAAATAGTAGTATGTTTATGTAGTTGCTGTTTCTTTTTGTCAGTGTTTCCTGTATATGCAGTTATTTTCCAATCTTCACATCCTTCCTAGCATTTTCAATTAAGGAAGTGGTATGAATTAACTCTTGATGAAAAAAGGTCATAGAAAATGTAATAAAGGTGAAAGCTAAATAATTTTCATTTTTATATGCTGTGTCATAAATAGATAGCTAGTACTTACAGTACTCTTTCTTTCTAACATATTTCAAACACTACCACTGTAATAGCAAATATTCTGTTAAGAAAGCCAGAGCACATACTGGAGTGCTGTTTTGTTTCAGGTGGGTATGATGATGCATCTGGATCCTCAATATTTCCACTCTCTTGTATTACTGCAAAATGGCATAATTAGATTAGATCACGTATTGTTACAAAAGAATTACTTACCCTTATCCATCTTTTCTAAGGACAGAAAGAAGAGGGGTATTAGTTTTTGGAGCTTAGCATGAGTATTTTTTGCTGTGTTAACTGCAATTGTGCAATTTCCACTATGAAGTCTAGTGGGTGCTGTTTATTTTTTGTGGTTTCTTCTACAGACAAGATTTTTGTGGTTTCTTCTGTGAAGAATTAGGATTGCTAATAAGAATCCACAGGAATTAGATTTCTCAGGGTCTGAGTTCATTGTAATTTTGTTAAGTAGCACTACATTTCTGAGTTAGAGCATCAATAGCACGAAAAATTCTAACAGTAATGTCCTCCTCTCCTGACTGGCAAATACTCATGCAAATACTTTACTCTCTATACACCAGTGAAGTAACTAGTGCATATTTCTCTAAATCTGGGACAAACATATATACATATGGCACTCACTTTTCATGACTAGTCTCTTGTATATATTTTGATCAAGTCTCCTGGCTGGTGGTTAAAGAACAACTATGGCTTTAAATTGCAGTAAGGAGTATCTTTCTGAAGTTGACCGCATAAAATGCAGGTAGTACATACAATCAGTAAGGTGTCTGGCTGTGCACTGCAGTACCATTTAATAACTCTTGTAATAAATCTAGAAAGTAAGAAGACAGTATATTTGAAAAAGTATTTAAACCAACAAAAAATATGCTAAATTCCAAAAAAAGTATTCAAAGATTCATGCAAAAATAGGCACAGATATGTATCTGTAGCAACAGATACTCACAGAACAGTAGTGATACTCTATTTAATAAAGTTAACAAAAAATCACTAAGCTAAACCAACCTTTAAATAAATTCATATTTAGATAAAAATGTGCTTCCAAAAAGCAATATCTATCCTGATTAAATGATCACCTGAAGTACTACTTATACTCCCAGTACATCATCAGCCTTTAATTGAGTAGAATGTCTGCTAGATATTAAATTTTTCCTGGTTCTGTGTGCTGTCATCCAAAAAGCATTTCACTCCATTAATAATTGCAACATAGTATGACAGAAACCACACATACAATTTACTGGAACAGACTTGACATTAAATTTCTCCCTAATTCATACAGAATATTTCCTTGCTTCAAGAATTTGAAGTATGGTTCCATTTTACTACAGGGCTGGGAATGAACACAGTATCCTCAGGAAATAAATGTGGAGGTATATGAGAAGCAAATAAACAACAGTACAATTACAGTAGGAAAACCAGAACTGACCTGGCTTCCTTCATTAAGTGCTTTTATTTGTTTATTAGCATTACTAAAGTAACATTAGATAAGAAGAAAATACTAATAACATTTCACTAATAGCTGCAAATAAAACTTTGCCCTTGCAGCAGGAAAACCAGGAAATTTTAGTAAAATGTAGTTTATCCGTTCAGAAACTGATTGTTTTCCCCATTCAGAAACTATTTTTTTTACAATTTTAAAATCTGTATTTCCCTTTCCCTATCAATAGTTTGCCTTGTTGACTTGTAAATGAAATTTGTGATTATGTAACATATCTGTCTACATTGCCAAGTTTTGAGGTTAATGTCCTCTGAATTAAATTTTATACGAAACACTATCTTCATGTTAACACAAGTAGCTAAAGACTGATTCTGAGAGCATTCTAAAAAGAATTCATTTGAAAAGAGAAATATCAAGATCCTCACAGAAATATGAAACAGAATAGAAAAAGATAATTGTTACTTTTTTCTCATTCTATAATCAAATTTCAGTATTTGAAATGGCTATGTTTAGAAGAGCAGAAATCTCTTTAATATTACTAACTTGAGTCTCCACTACTTGCTTATGCAACTTGCCAAAATGACAGCAACAATTTACTAAGTGAACTCCTTGAAATCCCTTAGTTATACCAACTTTACACATGAAGATTTGCACTCTTCCAGTAGACATTTATTTGCATAGAATTTAATGACTTGTGTTGATACAAATAGAATGTCATCTACCCAACCAAATACAAAATTTAGTAATATATTAAGCTTAATTTTGATTACTTCAATTCACAGGTTAATTTTACTCAAATCAACAGGTGAAAAAAATTTAGTGAAGGGTCAAACTAGAGCCAGAATAACACTAAGAAATTACTTTATAAGGTCTGTTTATTCCTTTTGAAGTTATGACATTCTGTTGGGTTTTTTTAACTGAAAATTTGCTTTGTTTCTCAGCATGTTCTGATTAAGCTGGAGGTACACTTTAAACATCTTGTACCGTGCAAACAACCCAACTTTAATAGAAGTATTAAATTTTACTTCAAAGCTGTCTCTCATTAGCTACTGTGAGGTTTACTTGCAGTAATTTCTGATTTTTGAACAAAGAAGAGCTGAACCTTGCCTACTCACTTCTGATCCAAAGCTCACTAATACCTGCAGGACTCTTACTACGCTTTTGTGAGTTCTGGAAGTTGGAGAAAAAGATGGCATTACATTATCACAACTTAGTAACTCAGCTATCTCTTCTTGTAAAATAGCAAATAAAATAGCAGACTTATTTTTCTTTAAACTTTTAATTAACTGATAAAACTGGAAAATTCATACATTCTTGGAAGAAAACTGCCCACTGGCATGAGGATAGGAGTGGGTTTTTTGTTTGTTTAATTTATTTTGTCTGTCTCACCTATATACTAAAATAAAACCAGTGGAAATATTTTTACAACATGATCTTTTAAATTCATTTGCTAGCGATTATGAAAATTCCTAGTTAAGTAAATAACTACTAAAAAAATAAAAGTAAGCAAATTAAACATTATCAAGACCTTAGAGAGAACAAAACTTCCCCAAGCATCATTAGGTAACAAAGTAAACTTTTTCAAGGACACTGTCTTACCGTGAAAGGTCAGTGTCAGAAGCAGTGGGGGGAAAAAAAAAACCCCAAACTAAAAACACCCACACAAAGCCGAACTCTGGCAAGTTAAATCTAAAACTTAACAACACAGACCAAGAACAAGTTTAAGGATCTCTAAAGGAAAGGTATAAAATTTGTATTCATTTCTGAATACTTCAGAAGCAGGTAGTCTGAAAAAGAAGCCTGTAGGAGATGAAATTTGTAAGAGTAGCAGTCAGAAGAAATAAGATCATTGCAAACAGATTGAAGAGATTTTTTTGTGTGTTCACAGTGGAGGAGAGTAGGGATGTTTCCAAACCACAATCCTTTATTATGTGGAACATACTGGTAGATGTCTTAAGCCATTATGTGAATTACAGACTTTACAGAACAGTGTAACAAAATGGACAGTAACAGGTTGCCAAGAACAAATGATCTGCTTTGAAGGGAAATAACTAACGAAGCCCCACAAGCCCTTGTCCTAAGTAAAATGCTGTTCAACATACTGAAACAGGAGGTAAATATTGTGATCATGTACTGTACCAATCATACTAACCTACTTGTGTAGTAAAAAGATGGTGAGAAGAGCTGCGCAAGAACTTGGTGACACTGAGTGATGGGGAAACAAAACGGCAGCCGAGGGTCAATACAAAAAAAACCCCAGTGTGATGCATACCAAAAAAAACCCCAAACCCACAACCTTCATTTTATATATATTTTGGTGGCCCTGAACTAGCCGATACCACTGAGGAGAAAGATCTCCGAGTTACAGTCTAGAGTTCTATTTGGTCGACAGCCGGCTGAACATGAGCCAGCAGTGTGCCCAGGTGGCCAAGAAGGCCAATGGCATCCTGGCCTGTATCAGAAACAGTGTGGCCAGCAGGACCAGGGCAGCGATCATCCCTTTGTACTCTGCACTGGTGAGGCTGCACCTCAAATACTGTGTCCAGTTTTGGGCCCCTCACTACAAGAAGGACATTGAGCTGCTGGAGCGTGTCCAGAGAAGAGCAACAAAGCTGGTGAAGGGCCTGGAGAACAAGTCTTATGAGAAGCGGCTGAGGGAGCTGGGGTTGTTCAGCCTGGAGAAAAGGAGGCTAAGAAATGGAAACAAACTGGAAACGAACATTCCTCCATCAAAGAAAGGACAATGACTTAGCCAGATACTTAATCTGTCATATTTCTTAGTCCCTCTTCAGGAAAAGAAATGGAAGGAGAGAATTTCAAATTCATTTGCTCACACCAATTGCTATCATTTCAAAGACTTACCAATGCATTTTGCACTGTGTCACAAACAGTGAGTTACACTGAAAAATCAGTTCATTTACATATATAATTAGCTAGTTCATGTTCCAATGAAACACTAAAAGATTTATACCCATCTAATTTAAAGAACTACAAACATATCCGAATCTTTTACACTAAGAATTTCCTTGGGTATGACCTTTGCTCCAGATTTAGGATGGAGAAATTCCACATAGCAGGGAGCAAGGTCACTTAACATACACTGATGGCTTCAACAACAGCCAGAGTAATTTTGTGTTTTCTTCCCCTGAAAGTAATCACCTGCTCAAGAGCATGATGGACTTGCATTTTTATACAGTGTGTGTAAATTCTATCAATACCACTTTCACTCTTCACCCCTTTACCTGCCTGTTTATGTTCATCTGCAGATCCGATCTTCTTTTTTGCTATATGAATCTTGCTTACAGCAAAACTAAAAGGAAATACAATTATATGAGTGAAGTTATAGTATGAGGTATAGGCAGTGACCTGGTCATGAAAGTTAATACTTGCCTTTTCAGTATGGAAAGAATACTGTCAACGTTTAATATGTGATGTATAATATGTGATGTTATAGAACTACAAACTTTGAAAATTAAAATAAAGTAGATATTGCTAAAAGTATGTCCCAGATGTAACTCAGGAAGAATACAGCAACATTAAATTAAAGCAGATGAGAAAATTAATAGACCAGGGAGGGAATAATCATAGCCTTGGGAGTATTAGCTAGGCAAATTTTGAAGTCATTAACATCCGTGAATTTAATAGTATTGGGATTTTTTTTTTTAATTGTCTCTATAGAAAGATCAATCTCATGCTAGCCTCTCTTCAGAGGAAATAAAAGTTCATCTATAACATAATACGCAATATTCAAAGACATGTAGCTTAGTATGAAAATGCCTCTAATATGAAATTATTTACTCTTCAATAGCCCTTCTAGGAATAAATGAAAAGCTTTTGTGCATACACTGTATGAAATTAAAAATATGTGTGTAAAAGATCCCAAGAAAAAGTAGAATACTGGACTCAGTTCAACCACTGTAACTTCTTTTTTAAACTTTAAATACATACCTTTTGCCAGATTATTATTCCAAGGTAAGTATCAGTAGTGTGGAAAACTGTGATACAAGCAAAATTTAAAAAATTTAAAACACAAACTTAAACATGATAGGTACTGATCATCATTTTTATCCCTGAAATCAGATCCTAGCATGTACATCTTACCTAAAGTACATCAGTGATGTTCCATGAAGATCATTTAACATGTGAACAATTTTGTACACCTGCATCTAATTAATTACGCTAATTGTAAAGACAGTAATAGGAACTGATCAGTGTTAGGAACTTCTTATGTAGTACTCAGTTTTTAAAATTAAAAAAAAGGAAAATATATATACTTTTTTTTTATAAAGAGAGAGTTGCTAGCCTTCTACTTCCAACAGCTGTGATCTGTACTTATTCCAATTAGCTGTCCATGTCCTCATACGGAAGATACTGTCCTTTTCACTGCCTTATTTTTTAGAAATATCTACAAATATCACCAAAAAAAAAAAATAAATATTACCTCAGTAATGGAAATCAACAAATATTTTCAAAGAGCACCTACAATCAGTTAATGCTCTTTTAATACATCTTGTCTACTTATTTCAGTATTCAAAAGTAAAACTTAAAGAGTGACATTTCAAAAACTGGAGATACCAGCCCACATCTTCTTTCTTATAGAGCCATACAGATTTGAGAAGTTACTGCACCTCAGCCTTCCATTATCACCTACTCAGTTGAGATATGCCTACTGAAAACATGGCTTGTTTCAGTGCAAAATAAAATAAGTTGGTATAAAATATCAACAACAATTTATCAGACCTTTTTCACTTTACATTAAGCATGTTCTCTACAACTTGATTGTGCTCTTTTTTTTTAAACATCTAAAATAAATTTCTGGTTTTGTATTCTGAAACAAGTAGAATGCAGCATGGTTGTTCTTGCAAATATGATTGATGATGCAGAAAACTTTCCAGGGGATTTAGTGATGCCTGATCCTAACCAATCATTGAATTGTCAGAGTCATCTTATGTGAATTTCTATCTAAAGGCTTATTCACAGCATAACTCAGAAACCTACCGTTTTTGTAACTTCATATAAAAAGTTTTATAGCAACTGAGTAGGTAAATATAAAAAGGCTTCAATCACATAGTCCTTCCTTAAGGAAGCTCAAATGTCATCTGACCAGGTTCAGCATATTTTAAACCACACAGCTGTCAAAGTCTGTAAACACCTACTCACACGAGTTGGACAAATGAAGACAACTCCATGACCTTTTCAACACTTTATTCATTTTTCTGTCAGGTAACTAAAACTTTAGCTAAAAAGAAAAAAAAAAGTCAGAGCCCAAGATATTCAACACAGATCAAAACCAACTTTAGTTAAATGAAAACTACTATAGATAGCCTATTGTTTTGTCCTCCCACCCCATTCGATGGCCCTTCTATTCTAAGACAAGGACCTGCACTCCTGAGATTCTCAATAATACAGCATTTGGTAATACTACAAAGATATGTGAATCCTAGGTTGACAAAGAAACGGATCTCCAAATGCTATCACATCAGAACCTCTTGAACACCATGCCTTCTTACTTCTCTGCAATCCGGCACATCATTAACGGTGCAAGTGTGATGCTCTCTCTGCTTTATCTTCCATCTTTTCTGAATAGCACGTTCTTCAGTTCCTGTATTCCAGCCACAGTGCTTTTCTAGCTAGTTTCTATCTATACTGAAATTAGTTCCAGTTGTATTACTATACTAACATTGGGACATATGTTTTTGCTATGGACTGCCCTGTCCCAAGACGCTTCTTTACCCACTTTCATATTCTCCTTACATGATTTTGTTCCTTCTGTCCATCTAGAGAAATTAATGTGATGATCTTTTCCAAACTCCTGTTGTTATTACTTGGTTCAAAATGGTAATTATCATTATCAGTCATTATCAGCCTGATACCACAGGGCCACTATTTCAGCTGAGCCAACAGACCTGTTTGAAAAGAGTCCCCTTTCAAGGAATGCAAACAGACTTGTTTGAACAGTCCGCTTTCAAGGAATGCTTCCTTCAAACATCTCAAAATCCTCCCAATAGTATCTACCTTAAGAACCAGGCATTCTTCATTATTTTCACAAAGATGAGAATAACTTATCAGGGTTTACCTCAGCTTCAGTTTCTTTAAACATCTTCCCTACTTAGCTTGGTGTAGTAATCTTCAATCTTCAATTCAAAGTTATCACTTACCCTGATACAAAGAACAATCAGCAGACTCCATGCCAGTATCATCACGATGTTTTTACCCCAAGTTCACATCCCAGATTCTGGCAAGCTACACATTCTTATTTGAAGATCTATTCTCATAAATGGCCTCTCTATTTTTATTAAGGGTTCATGATCTTAGGGGTCTTGGACGTTTGGCTGAATCTCTCGTATCTCTTTCATTCTTTCTTCTGCTTTAGATCATTAAGTCTTCTAACCCTTTTTCCAGTCCTCTGTATGTCATCTCTTTCCTTTCTGTATTTCATTTTCTGGTTATATCCATCATCCGTTTCTCTTGTGCAGTTAGTTTCTTACATTTCTTCTCCATATTTTCTTCCCATGTGTTTCACTTGCCCATTTTTCAAATATCATTGTCTGGTTCTTTCATTGCTAAGTCAGGTCTGTAACCACGAAGACAGGAAGCAAACTGTTTCCCTGAATTACCCTGCACAAGCTGAGATTTTTCTCCTTGATTTTGTTTGGTGCATGCCTGCTTTTCCTCCTGTCTTCCACCACATCTGTAAACTCTCCCTACACTCTCCTTTAGAGGCACACGACTCAAACTTTCTCTATCATTTCTAATGAGTGACTGTGTATGTAGGAATACTCTCCCCCATGCTTTTCCCCACTTACTACAACACACATTTCATTTCTGTGTCATGCCTCAATGCTATAATCATCTCAGTAACTATCGAAATCTTCTCTTCTTGTTCCTGCTATTCAGGAAATAAAAGCAGTATTTCTGACCAACGTGTCCATTTCTTCCTCTTTACTTGCTTTTGTGTCTGGCTGCTTTTTTTGCTTTTAAAAAACAAAACCAAAAACCAACAAAGAAACACACACAACCAAACCACAAACAAACAAAACCAAAGCTTTCTGCCTAGGTCATCTTTCTTCCTTCCCAAAGAATCTGCTAAGCGTGCATCGCTTGTGATCTGTGTCAGGCAGCATTCCCCTCTGACCAAGTTGCATAAAGTAGCATTATATTTTAAATTTTGGCTCCTTTCCAGAAATTGATTTCTGAAGGCATGGATAATGTAAATATCACAGTTAAGCCTGAGACACAATAGTCAAACAACCTACTACTGAACCGACTAGTACTTTTTAGAAAAACAATAAAGTTTAAAAATTACTATGTTTTCCTCTTCTTAGAATAGGTGTCATCTAGCAGACTTCTTTAGCTTTGAGTGCACTGTTTGAACAGGGCAGGGAACAGATAGAAATAATAAACCATGGGATTGCTCCATTAAAAACTTTAATATGTCTACATACTTCTGTATATTTCAGGTCGATTTATCCAGAATGTCATCGGCTGGTTGTATTAAACTGTGCATAATACTGGTCTGTTGGAAAATTTGAATATGCTTCTTCTTTAAGATAAATGTTCCTAGCAAGAAATGAAAAAAAAAAAAAATGCAGTTAGTAATTGTTTTGTCATTATAATATAGAAGTAACCTGAGAAACCTGAAGAAGATGTAATGCATAAACACTCATAAATGCTCATAAAATTCAGAATTATTAGAAATGGAATTTAATATATGTAGATCTTTTTCTCCAAAATGTATGCTATGTCTCAATATAGCTTTTTTTTTTTTTTTTAATCCTAAAATAACCTTCCAAAAATCTCACAGTGAAAAACTAAATTAACACAATTCTGAATTTTTCCTTTCATAATAGGAAAGCATCAGGTACTGGAAATTCTTTTGCAAAATGTAAGTATGCATGCACGATGGAGAAAAAAAAAGAAAAAAGAAAACAAAAAAAGACTGGAAGAATAGAAAACTGAATCTCTTGGTTTGATTTTTTTTTTTTCCTTCACATATTATCTTCATCCTTTCCCATTACAGCAGACACAAGACCTGTCCACCAAGATATGTCCAGTGGTTAGCTAAAGGTTCATCTAGTTTTGTCATACATTACGGAAAAGCTCCATTTGTGCCATTAGCTTAACCATGAACTATCAGAAACCAGCAGTTCTACTGATACCCATCCTTTTTTTGTTTCAGAAAACTTGGGTGAATTAAATAAACATGTACTGGTTTACACCTGATATCATTTTCTGCTAATTGTTAATTGTATTTATTCTCTATTTTGCTCATGTATATAAACCATCTGTTGTCAGTGGAACACTTTTAAGAATTCCAGCTACTACTTCATACACGTAAGTCAGTAACTATCATAACCTACTCTTGGAATATTGTTTAAATTGTACTAAAAACACACTTAAGCTGAATTGTTTTTTTAAAAATTATAAACTTGTAACAAGTGCATTAAAAAAGTAACAACCAATACAAGAAAAAAGCTGTTTGAAAGCCAAACTATTTTGTTAATGGTAAAGAGTTTTTATTGAAAAGAAGACAGCTTTTGGTGCTCACTTTGATTTCTGCTCCTGAGATAGCTCTGCGTTTAAGTTATCTAAAGCTCGGCGGCGTTCCCGATTCTGTCGTTGTTGATGCCGCTCTAAAAGCAACTGCGCTCTTGCAGCCTGTATGCTTTGCCTGTCCCATTCAGCATCTTTTCGGCGTTCTTCCTCTTTTAGTCTCTACAGGAGTGAAAAAAAAAAAGCTTCATTTTCTCGTTGTTCAAATATGAAACAGTATATATAAAGTCAGATTGGTAAATTCATCCAAACAAACTTGCTTGCCTTTACTGAACACTAGGGGTAGCATTTGAAATAGGGAGAAAAAGTACGCATTATCAAACTAGGTAGGAGCCCATATATTAGGCAGAAGTAAGATACTACAAATAAGAAAGCTGTCCTTTTTCCAGGGAGCAAGACACTCCTACCTCTGCACAAGGTAAGAAAATTAGAGTCTGCTGCCTGGCAGAAGTAGATTACTATTTCTCTCTGACATATTGGCTTCCTCTAAAAACCCAGAGCAGCAAGACAATTTTTTTTTCATAATTTTTTTTTTTTTAAGTTCTTGTTAGCAAGAATTGTAACTTCTTGAGGTCAGAAGTTAGTAGACATTGGTATGGCTTATAATACGGCTAACTCAGTCATTTTGGCTGTCTGCTTCCATACAACTTTAGAGCAGCAATTATCAGCAATATTTAGTTTTTCTATTGTAATTGTATCCCAGAGCATGGCTCATAGTTGTGTGGGATGGTAGAAAGGAAATTCCTTCACATTCATGAACTTTTAAGACTTTGAAATATGAATGAGCAGGACCTGCTTCTATTTGTCTTGCTCGAGTACCCTTGAGCATGAGAAGACTGCTCCAGCCTGCCCTGCTTTCATCCTCAGCTCCTGGCTCTTCTTCCCCTATGGAGCAGCCCACTCCTGCCTATCCCTTGCAGGCAGCTCACGCAGTCTCAAGTTCTAAACCGCACCACGAAGCCTGGGTCTCAGGCTGCGTAGGACCTTGCTCCTCAGCTGGGCCACCATGGACCATGCCCCAAGATGCCCCAGGCCCCTTGGCCCTGGGCTTCATAGTAACCTTCCTCCCAGCCCAACACCAGGGCTCCAGCCCACTCCTGCTGCTCCATGACATTTCCCAGCTGCTTCAGAGACACTGTGTTCAGTTTGATTGATTAAAGTTTGGATAAAATTCGGATCAATGGAAAACACAGTCTTATAGCAGGATGTGTAGAGCAAACGATAATATTTTATTCTACAAACAGTGTCTATAATATTATTACAAACAGGAATACAGAATATGCACATAAGCTTAAATACCAGTTTCTCCAGAACTTGCTGCTGTTGAGTGTAACGGATTGCCATCAGCTGATCCTGATTCATTCCCTTCCATCGATCTGTGATCACACGATGTCTACCAAAGGAACTGACTGCTTGTTCAGGGTTTTCAGAAAGTAAGTCCCCTCGAAGGAGGCTGGAAATTTCATCCATGTCATCTTTCATTTTTTGATACTTTTCCAACTTCTTTCTCTCAGCTAGTTCAGCAGCCTAAATTCAGTGAAAGGAGAGAACCGACGGTTAATATTTTCTCTTGTAAATACTAAGTGATGCAACAAAGTTAGCACATCATAGCAGATTTCTTTCCAACTTGCATACAGTTGTCAACACAGTATCACATATGAATACTATGATCATGGTCTTATTGGGCAAGATTGAAAAATCTAATGGTATACATTTCTTTGATGTTGTCAGATCACACACAGCAAGTAATTTGGGGAAAAATAATTTTGTTTTATAAGAAAAAGTCAGAATTAAATAAAAAACAATTTCACATTTATCCACAAGCAAACACCAGCTGATATTTGGAGGCTAGATACAATGAAATAAATTTGATAAAAATTTACAATCTTGAATCACTAGCCACTATATATATTACATACCAAATCTATGTGGAGAGCATGGTTAAGCACTCAAAACAAACAAAACAGACAAGAGTCTTGCCCATGTCAAGCCTGAAGATGCAGCCTTGAATCTGTTCCCTTTGCTGATACAAAATGCAAACTTGAATCACACGATGTGAATATATCTGTAGCATTAGAAACTATAATACGCATTTCCTATGGAAATCACTGTTCCTAATGTCACTATAAGGTCATAGTCTCCTATTCAGAGGAAATTTTCCCCTTACAAAACTCCAGAAAGCAAGTATGATGATTTTACTTTTAAAGTTATTACCTTCCAAAGAAGAATTAGACTAAGTAAACTAATTCAAAATAGAATGATCATGCTATGCATCATCCATTTCTAATCCTGTCTCATTCTTCTGTAACGCATGAACTAAAACATCTGGAACAATGTACAGTGCCAGCTTCTGTCTGCACAGAGGATAGGTAATCTCCTTCTTGCTAGGGCACAAAGAGCACAGATTGCCAGACCTGCCTCTCACATATGTAGCTTTACGCATATATCTTGACTGCAACAGACCAGCAGATACCCATCTCTCCAGTTTGTCCAGGATTGTCTCATGCTCTGTTCAAAAATCACTGGCTTGAGAATATTCACTTTGCAAGTTAAGCAGAACAGCTCTGTATTTTTCTTGCCTATTAGTAGTTCACTGGTTGGAACACACGCATTTAGAAAGCGGATGAGGACAAATGGAAAGTAAAAGGTTCTGCATCAAGAAAGTCACAGCAGGTAAAACAGTCTTCTGTGGCAATAAAGTGAAGTTGAAAATTAGTAAGCAGAGCAACTAGAAGATATAAACACCCGAGAACGACAGGACTATCTAGACGCACAAGTGGGAACCTGCTCCTTTGCAAATGTTATGGAGAAGAATCCTAACTCAGCAAGCACAGTGACCTGTGCCACCAGAGGAGACTGCTAATCTGGGTTTATCTCTACATTTACATTATGGCCTTCAAATCTGGATGACAGCAGTTCTCCGAAGCATCAGGCCTGGAGACTGTCAAAGAGCAACTTCTATTTGTTCCAAGCAAAAATGGACAACAACCTGTCAGCGATCAGACAGAAGAAGAAATAACAAATACTACTATCCTAGATTAATTAATTCCATGGCTGAAAACAGCCTTGTGGTTTTCATGAAAATAACAAAATTATGTGATGTGCAAACAAACCAATAAAAGAAAAGTTCATTTTTTTAGACTTATAAATTAGCTAAGCCACAATTTAACTTAGATGATGCAGAGAACTTCATATTTAAAAATACTTACCAGCCATCTAACAGGAATGTACACTCTACTCTAAAGCAAGAAAATGTGTACTTTTAGACAAATGGGAAAAACTCAAGCAAATCAAATTTCAAGCAGCAAAACATCAACTTCAGATCTAGTAATTCTCGGCTCTGCCAACACATGTAATAACATGTTGGAAACTAAAGGCCACTTTCCATCTCACTTAAGTCAGTGAGTACAATTTTTACCAGAACTTTAAAGCAATTTTTTTAATCCAAAATGCATTCCTTGAAGTTTTTTTTCTTCCCCCTCGAAAGACTCAATAACAACCTCAGAGGAACTATGACATTACAATTTCCAAGAAAAAAGAAAACAAAACACCCAAAGATTTTTCAAGCATATGATATTTTGGGACACTGAACCAAAATTAGCTGTGTATGTAGTTTTAGCTTATTAATGCTATAAATTGAGCAATTATTTTTTAGTTCTGAAAATGCTCCAGAGTAAATCATGTTTAACAAAGTCATTCTGGATGGACCTCACATAATTATTGGTCTATGATGAAGAATTATTGAAGCTTAAAATGTGTAAATTTTATTTAGATCACTTTATTCATGTCATTTTACTGTGATTTAGCAACAGACCCAAAAAAGGCACTTAGACCTTATAGCCCTAACCTTCTCAGTAAGGGGAAGAGCCTAAAATTTCTCAGCCACCTGCGAATCTTACTGGAGGAAACTCCTAGCTCTCTGCATAGCCACGCATTTAGCACTACTATACAAGGATTAATAACACTGCAAAACAAAGATTTTAAACTCAGAAAATGCATCAGATTTAACCTATCAAGTCAAATCCCTAATAAAACACAACTCATTGCTGTAGCATGGAAAAAAAAACAAACACAGATGCACAAATGCATGCTCCTTCATGTATTCTGATTTGTGGTCCAACATTATATATCTTCTCTACTACTAAATGCTTGCTTTCACTGTTGATTCAAGTCATAAAGCAAAAGAAGAAATGCACATAGATGCATTATGAGGCCAGGACTTCACATGGTTAGAATAACACCAAGTTTTGAGTGTGTGAGGAACTAACTGCTGTCAATACAGGACTAAAGGAATGTGCAGCTTCTGAAGTCCTTATCACTAAGTCACACAGCTCACAGATGACCAGAGTGACCTATCCAGGGTCTTAGGAACTTGTGAAAGATTATTTACTATGAAGATTATTATACTTGTCAATTATTATTATATTTGTGAAAGATTATTTACTATACAGATTATTAATCTGTATAGTAAATACAATTCCTTTCTTTGTATTACACAGATACTTTTCTCATAGTAGGGAATTGCATACCCAGCAGATTCAAGCTAGGAACTTCTGCTTTGCAAGGTCTTTTAAAAATCAGTACATGCACTACATTCCTTCATGCCTGAAAACATAGTAAAAATCTTGAAATATTGATGATTCTACATATTGAGTATCAAGAATAGGATGTAAGTGATAAAAGATATTTGCACAGCACACTTCAAAGAATGATAAAAAGTATCCCTTCTTCTTCTACGTTTAGGCATTCAAATATTTCATTTCAGGTGGAAAAAAAAGCTCCATGGCTAATGTAAACATATAATTTACTCAAAGCCTGAAAAGCTATTTTGCTGAAGTGGCTGCTGGCTCTGAATGTGTTAGTAATGGCATAATGTTGAGCGAGTAAGGAACCAGAATAACGCCATCAAATGTCCATGGTAACAACACTATCAGGAAAACTGTCAAGCTGTTGTGGTATGCCCAGGAATAAATTCTAACTACATAAGGTCTATAAGATTGTTAACAAGTCTACAAATATAAGGTCATTAAATTAGAGATCCTTCGTAATCACATCCTCTCATTTTCTTAGCATTATCTACAAAGTGTCTTGGAAAGGATTCAAGTCCTATGCTCTATAAAGCAAGAAGACTCTTTCTTTCTGATTTCAAGAACACAATTGGTGTATCTACCACTGTACTGCTAAACTGGGCGTTCCCAAGGGTTATTATCCTTAGTGAGAAACCTCTTTCTGCAACAGTACCATTCTGCTATGGAATCCCAATCACATCAAAAGAAGTGAAAAATATATATTCTAGTCAGAACTCTTAGGTAGCCTTCATTTCTGTTACCTGGCCTGCCAAATTAAAATGATTACTACTTATGTATGAATGATTTCAGAAGGAATAACTGACAGTTTAAGCTTGTAATAAAAGTCTTCTCTTATACCAAGGACAAAAGCTACGTTGGTATTCCTGGTTAACACATACTTAGGTGAGAGAACATCTGAGAGAAAGGATAGCATTAATTTTCTAGACACTACACACACATTCAAAATGCTTACAGTACAGGATCCTTCACCACTGGGAAGTATGGTACCAAACATATCACCAATTCACAGTCCTGCTCATTAATTCCAGAAGAACAAAAAGAACTATTAGCAATAAGTTTGTCAGCAATAGTCATTGGCAATGGTATTATGGCAAGTGGAGGAAGATGAACCACTGGCACAGCGGGCACCAACATCAAATCCTGCAGCAAAGACAGGCTGTGATGAACTGAGATACCCTACCTCCAGTCATCCCTGGGGATTCTCTACTAACTGACTAGCAGGCTGACCAAAAAATGTTTCTCCTGGAGAACATGACTTGCTGGTTTTTATGTTGTTTTTTTGTTTGGCTTTGGTTTAAAAAGAAGTATTTTTCACATCTCCTAAAGACACTGGCAATCGCAAGGACTACAGGTGATGACCATGGAGATAATAAAGCCAAGCTCTAGGAAATTTCTTCCTCTCTGAAGATGCATTCCTCTATTATACTTTATCCAAATTACAATAATTGCAGGTTGCCTTGGAAAGGGTGAGTTTGCTTTATGCCTTCCTTTACTGCCACCTCAGACTGTGCATTCACTCCTCCCAGTCAGATCTAGCAGTCACTCATTCTAGACCAGAGTTCTTTTTCTTTTGGATTTCAGAAATGATCTAACACCACCCTGAGGCTTCACAATCATTAGATCCACTGCAAGAAACACAGCAGAAAAAAAAAGAATGAAACGCAGGGAACAGGAAAAAGGAGTTGTTCTTTTGGCAGTCCCTGACAGGTAGAGCAAAACGCAGTGTCAGACTGCACCCTTAAGAGGTTATGGTCTTCAAACCGGGTACTCAGAATGGCGAAACTGCTGGAGACTTCTGTTCGATGCATTTGTGGTCAGATACAGACATTTCTTCTCTGAAGTTCATTCTCAGGCTGAATGCCCTAGTTTTCTCTCTTGGGAAAAAGATGTACAGAAAATCCCTCTGTAACATAGCTTTCTCTTAAGACAACATCACTGAAAGGCCTGGCAACTTGAAACCTCTGGCTTGCATGTTTAATAAGAAAAGCAGCAAAGAGGTTTTCCTAACCATTCAGCAAAAAAAGAAAATGCTGAAAACATTATTGTGGTCTTATCTACCTACCTCAGAAAGAAAAAGAGCTGCAAGGTGTAACTCCAATCTATACAACACAGCAAGGGACAGTAAGAACTAAGAGGAGACCGTCACCCCAACCTCCATTATCATGCCCTTATGTTAGAAAAAACAAAAAGCAAGTCTTTTTTATATATTTGATATGCACACAAGGCAAGTAGAATGTATATGCCCAAACATTAAAATCCACACCAAACACAAACCTCCCGCTCCACCCCATCCCCAAATCCTGTCACAAATTCAGAAACTTTTATGTGGAATCAATTGGTATAACAAAAATTATTTGGGATACTACCGCTACCGTAAGTGCACCAGCCACTTAGGGTACTTTTGTGGCTATTCATATAAAATATCGTTCAGTAGCCATGACTGCAAGCAGTAAAAGCCTTTTCATTTACCTTGGGCTATCTATAAACAAAATTATATGCCAAATGTGACCTGAAAGGCTCAAGCAACACTTACACAAAGACTTGCATGCTTATAGACTTCAACCAAAAGATACCATACTTGATGTAGGTAATTTAACTGTGGCTTATTTTTGATGTGACTAAATAAATTTAAAGCTAATTCACACCAAATATAGTTTAACCAAACTAATAGCATCCATGTAGCCCTTTGAGCTGTAGCTATAAGCCGAGCAGAAAACAAATATCTGTGCAGTAAGATAAAGAACTGCAGCATGACAGGTAATGATACTAAGACAGACAGAGAAAGGTTCATGTCATGTTTCAATAGGTTCCAAGGCATGCTTGGTAAACAACCAAGTGATATGTATGCAAATACCAAGGAAGCAGCCAAAGTGCCCAACAGTGGTTGTGTGAAATTAACATAAGCAATAAAGACAAAAATCTACTGGGAGTAATGTCTCCACACAAGCAAAAAGGAAAGCAGGCAGACACAGCTAAGATTATCCAGTGACTGATATAAAACCAGAAGCATGGGAGGCTTTTGCTGTACCCTCATTGACAGACTAAAAGTCCCTGAGAGATTGGGGACTTCTTGCTGCCCTCTGGTCAGCAAGCTGAGAACGAGGAGGGAGAATTTTGACAGAAAGTAACTAGACAGATACTTAGATCCTTGTAGAGGACAAAGTGAATCAGAGAATCTCAGAATGGTTTGGCTGGAAGTGACTTTAAAGATCATCTCGTTCCAACCCCCCTGCCATGGTCAGGGACACCTTCCACCAGATCAGGTTGCTCCAAGCCCCATCCAACCTGGCCTTCAACACTCCCAGGGATGGGGCAGCCACAGCTTCTCTGGGCAACCTCTTCCACTGCCTCACCACCCTCACCGTGAAGAATTTCTTCCTCATATCTCATCTAAATCTGCCCTCTTCCCGTTTAAAGTCATTGCCCCTTGTCCTATCTCTCCCTGCCCTTGTAAAAAGTCCCTCCCCAGCTTTCTTGTAGGCCCCTTTAGGTACTGGAAGGCTGCTCTAAGGTCTCCCTGGAGCCTTCTCTTTTCCAGGCTGAACAACCCCAACTCTCTCAGCCTGTCCTCAGAGCAGAGGTGCTCCAGCCCTCGGATCATCTTCGTGGCCTCCTCTGGACTCCCTCCAACAGGTCCATGTCCTTCTTGTGCTGAGGACCCCAGAGCCGAAGGCAGTACTGCAGGGGGGTCTCACCAGAGTGGAGCAGAGGGGCAGAATCCCCTCCCTCGACCTGCTGGCCACGCTGCTTTGGATGCAGCCCAAGATATGGATACGGTTGGCTTTCTGGGCTGGAAGCACACATTGCTGGGTCATGTTGAGCTTCTCATCAACCAACAGAGATGAGACTGACAGGCCTGTAGTTCCCCAAGTCTTCCTTTTCTCCCTTTTTAAAAATGGGGGTTATGTTTCCCCTTTTCCAGTCAGGAGGACCTTCCCCAGACTGCCACGACTTTTCAAATATGATGGATAGTGGCTTAGCCACTTCGTCCACCAGGTCCTTCAGGACCCACAGATGCATCTCACAGAGAATAGAGTAGAATAAATAGAATACGTTCTATCTTCCAATTACTGAAACAACCTTGGAAGTTAGATGCTAAGAAACTTGGGTGAAAACATCATTACTCGTTGTACTTTTGCTCATCTTGTTTTCCTTCGGTGTCTCCACTGTTTTTAAAAACAAACAAACGAACCCAACATTAATTTACCTGGGTTCTATTGAAATCCTTAGTAGCTGCACAAACAGCACGCCTGTTTTCTTCTTCTTTTCGTTGTTGCGCCATAGTCTTTTGGTCAAGTTCAATTCTATTCTTGTCATAAAGATCATCTAAATTAGATTAAAATTAAATTTAGTCAGTAGTCATGGACATAATGTGCCATATGAGTAAGCCACTACAAGACAGAGAGAAAGAAAGAGAGAGAGACAGAGGAGCTACAGCTGCAGTGGGCTGAATTACATAACTATGTCGAAATCCTACCAGCGAAGCTTTCCATCTTGGAATTTCAGGTGACTCATGACATCAGTTTATTATGTAACCCATCTTGTCTTAACATTTAGATAAAGTTAAAATGAAAAAGCACGTTAAGTACTGCAGAAAAAATATTTCATAACAAGCTAGAAAAGAAAAATCAGTATTATTTTGTCTGCTCTACAACCATAAAGACTGGACAATTTGGTCTGATGAAGTAAACATACTATCTAGCATGCAAAACATAGATGTTTTTTCAGAATGCTCTGATACTTCATTTGAGGTGTAAAACAGAAATGAAATCATGACATTATTAAATATGTATTTCTTAAGTGAGATATTGAATACATTAGAGCTTGTAAAGTAAAAACTGCTGCAGTATTTCCAAAAGCTGAATATTGAATATACTAACATACTGCTATGTCAGACTCTGACACAATAGGCTATACCATAGTTTTGTCAGTCAGATACACCAGAATTTCACAAAAAGGAAATTAAAACCGTATTATCTTCTTTTGTTACCTGCAAATTTTTGATTGGCTAATGCATTCTTCCAGTCTCTCTGTTGCTGAAGAGACCACTCTCTTAACTGCTCCTTTTGAAATTTCATCCTCTGATCATAGTTTAAGTCTTCACCCATAAACTTCTGCAAGCCAGATACAGTACATCGAGGATCACTGTCTGAAAGCCGAGCAGGTCTATCCTTCTTTAGGGCTTGCGGATCAGATAGGTCAAATTCACGTCTTGTTTCTGGCTTCTGAAAATTCTTCTGAAATTCACTGATAGCCTTATTTATGTTTCTGATATCATTTTTCTGTCGTTCTTCTAACATACACATGATCTTGTCATTTTGCTTCATTTCATTAGCTAGAGAGAAACGAACACAACGAAAATACAGTTCTTAGAAGTGCACATGTATCATGGAAGTTCACATGTAAGACGGAAAATAAAATTTTGAAGAGGAATAAATAGAATATAAGTCTTCAAACTTTTATACTTTGGAAAAGAGTATTTGATCTATGTTCCCAGCAAACACTCTAATGTTGGTAACATTTACTTATAAAATACTTTCAGTTTTTTAAGAATTAATTCTCTTATTAATGTTACAATGAAATATATGCATGTGAAACAAAGACAATAATAAATACTTCTAGAACTATGAGGTTTCATTTGATTAAAACTTGCAGTAACACATGAAATGTACTGTATACTAATTCTTCCCAAGTACTTTTAGTTTCAGTTACAACTGAAATGTATTAAGTTGCTTATTAAGAAAAAAAATTAAAATTGGGCTCCCAATGAAAGGAAGGAATACAGATAGTTGTTTCATAGTTCCAATGATTTTTCTAACCATAGCACTGAAAGAATTGGCTGGCACTGACAGTTTTTGAAGAGCTTAATAGCTCTTGCCCATTTAATCAAAATGCTGTAATTGATTTAGTTCTAAAGAAAAACAAACAAACAACAAACAATCCCACCCAAAACTAGCCATTTAAATATAATTCACAAGAAAAGATCATTTCCTCTGCTGCCAGACTACACATTGCTTCAGGCAGTTTCCTAGGAGTCAGAGTTTGATAGGTATTCTGCCAGGAAAATCACAAGCAGCTGTAGAAGCACAGCATGGAAGTTGGCAGCTCCATTCCAGCTCTTCTTGAAACCCACAGAGAGCTCAGTCTGTGCGACCTTTTCACATGATACCACAGGAAAGCAATCCAAACACAGAGGGCCACAAAGGGTTTTGAGGTCAGAGGACATGGATGAAATATTTGTGTGGCTACGCGTTCTGACTCAGCAATGGCTCCTACTCACAGCCCTGTTGTGCATGACTCATGCTTCTAAGATTAATAATAATCTATAGAAGATTCTACAGAATCTATATATTCTATTGAAGAATGGCCAGAGAAGAAAGCAATCTTACTCTACAAGAAAGCAATCAAACAAATTTGCCACCACTATTCTGAGAAGAACAGTATTAACTAAGTTTTTTTTAAATGCTCTCATATCTTCAGGTCTCTAAAGAATGCTATTTGTCAACACTTATTAAAAGAAAACACTGAAAATTCCAGCCTATTAGGAAATGTATACCAGTTTAATCATGGCAATCTAAATCTTAAGATACTGAGGAAAACAAATACTGTAGCAATGCAAATGTACAAACATAAATAGCACTGCACATTATAGCATTCAGTTTGCATGTTTGAATTTAAAAAAAAAGCCTACAATTATGCTTATAGATACATATATCTCTTAATTGATAAGATTTATATAGATAGAGCTATATAGCAAGATTCAAGGAGATATGCTCCATTTGGAAATAAATATGGCAGTTTGAAATACAAGAAGGGAAAAAGAAAGCCAGAAACAGAAGGTAAATTACATTTAACTCTTCACAGAAATACAACAGTATCTATGAATATACCAAGTTCTTCATTTCGTGCTTTTTCAGCTGCTTCTTGAATTTTCCTATCCTTGACCTGGGTATCCAACACATCTTTATCAATCTGTTAAAATGGAAAAAAAAAGCAGCTCTTTAAGAGATACTATGTTTGAAGAATTAAAAACAGGCATTGTCAAGATACATTGATTCATAATGCTACAAGATAGACATAAACCCAATACTAACAGAGTATATACACATCACTTTAATGTAGGTAACATAAAAAGAAAATCCAGAAACAGCAGTATTCTTGTTTGTTTGCTTTATTTCAATAATGATAGGTATACTCTTGCACTGAATTGGAACAAAACACCACATTTACATGATCTATAGAGCTATAAACATTTTAAGCTGCATTACACAGAATATGTTTTCCCCATTACAGCTGGCATTTTTACTTTTTCTTGTTGTTCTGCTTTCATTTATGAATCAAGTATTTTGACAGTCAAGATGACAGGAAGTTGTAATAGTTCACATCTGAAAAAATTACAGATGGTTTACTGAAGTACATTGAAGAAATAATGGGGAATGGAAAGAAATTTTCCAGTCTTGTCTGACAGAGTGGGATTCACGTAGTTGCCAAAATGCAATACTGGGTGCCAGTTGAGATACATGCAGACATCTGCAATGACCTGATAGATACGGTACAGAATATTCTTATCCCTGGAGAGTGGTACCTGAGCAAAGCATAAACGCCCTAAAGTGTATCATCAAATGGAAGCAGCCACCTACCTTTTAGGCAAAAGAATCAGGTCCCATATTTGTTGACAGAAGGTGGCAAATTAATAGGCAGAAACCTGCATTTTATTTTTTTTTTTTCTTTTCACTGATCAAGTCACTTTGTGTCTTTAAAAGATTTGTCAAAAAACAATGACGATTCTTGAAGAGTCTGGTGAACTACTTTGATAGTCTTTGCCTAAAAACTATTCAGATCAAGACAGAAAGACCTAAACAGATCACGGCTGAAAATATACACTGTTAATGCTGCAAAGGACTACTGACTATACCAATTAAGCAAAGAGGTAAATCCGTCAGCAAGGGTGAAACCATAAAGAATCCTACAAGGTATCATTGTCCAAAAACAATGGTGTCGTGGACATTAAATATCAACTTATTCTCATTTGGGAAACCAAGCTTTCAATATAACTATAGGAAACACTGTTTAGAGAAATTCAACACGACTTCATAGTAGTTTCTGACAATAATAAGGTAAGTCAATACACTGACTTGTGTGTGCAATTCAGTTACATGCTATCAGCTCTCTCCCATTCGAACAGCTTTCAGTTGACAAGAATACATCCCCAAAACAACCATTCCTAGTCACAGGTTTAACTTTTAAGCATTAAACCAACAAATCTCTTATTACGAACAGTTTGAAGCAGCTCATTTCTAATCTACTTGTATTTATGTATAATAGTTCATACATAAATGAAAAGTAATTTTTCATTTGGACTACTCATCCGAGCTCTTTTAGGAAATGAGTGATTTACTGAGGATAAATTCTTAAATCTGTAAGTGGAGAGAGCTGTATCTTAGTTTTCCATTACTCGGATGAAGAAACAGATACAGAAGTCAAAGTAATAATAAAGCTAGTAATAATCAAGAAAAAAAAGATTAAAAATCTTGGTTTCCATTCTGCTTCCCAGTCAGTATATTATCCCCATGTTTTTAAACTACTCAATCCTTGATTGTGGATTTGTGGCGTCTAAGTCAAATACCGACCTGATTTTTAATTCTGTCAGACAGCTGCCCAGCTAAACTGGTGAGAGAGAGAAAGCAAAGAATCTAAAACCACATTGGAAATACTGTTATAGTTTGTCTCCGTACAGATTTGTTGACTCTTCATGCTTTGGACTTGGCCTAACTTCAACAGCCCCTTCTGTCAGCAGTCATTGTTCAGCCAGTGAATAAGGTACATCCAATGATGTTAATCAAAATATTTACAAAATTCCTCCAATGGGGTCTCCGTCATTTTACATGTTTGTCTGATAAGTTAGTTCTGTGAAAGTATTTGGGACAGACCTTCAGATGGTGTACTTCAGTATTGCTTAATAAAATACACCAAGATACGCCATTTCATTCTCAGCTATTTCATTAGCTGAGAATTTACAGCTTACATTTCATTTTCAAGGCTCTAGAAAAGCCATCTTACAGAGAAATTATGTGTTTCCTGATGAAGAAATTTGAACTACCTTACTATACCCATCCCACACCTGTTTAAAAAAAGGTTATTAGCTCTGTCCACTTAAGTATAGTTGGCTACCATATGTATCAGGATGCTGTATCAGGCGGACAACCTGTCCTGTTCATTAAGTGGGAACTGCTACCTTGCTCTGCAACTATGATGACTCTTGCATAAGAGCGACAAGAATAAACCCAAGGCACTGTCAGAGATAACGTGAAGATATCCTTCCACTGAGTTGAGACATCTTTCCATACCTGAGACAAGATGGATCAAACCGACATCTGTTGCAATTCTACCAGTCCAATGAAGTCAACAGATTGGACTTATTTTCACCAATTTTAAATTTGGTTCTATGCTAGTTAATGCTACAGCATTTACACATGATGTATGCATGACCATAGAGCACTCAAAATACATTACAAGCAAAATTTAAACTTACTTCACCTCACAGCACTCTCCCCTCCATGCACATATACAAAACCTCAATGTAGACCTTTGCACACATTACAGGAAGATTAAAGGAACTATTGCATCCAAAATTTAAATAGGTATAAAATACAACATCATTTCCTGACATTCAGGGTGCAAACAGACTCTAGAGAAAATGCACCAGAATGAAGGTATCAGCCCCACAGATCCTTACAGACTGAAGGGCATTCACATTCTGACATCCACTCCAAGAAACACCAGACACATCAATTAATTCCATAGACATAAACATAGTCTGATGCATCTCTATTTTGCCAGACACAAAATAGGAACCAATTACAGGACCTCTTTCAGCAATAAATCTCTCACAGCACCGATTCTAGCTTCGAGGGAGTATCAAGCAGATGAGGGAAGTTATCAGCAGAGCAGAGAGGTAAACACTAGTTTATGCCACATTGCATGAGCTGACTTTGCAAGCTTCTGGCTTACCCCAAAGTAGCATATCACATTAAGTTAACTCTTACACAGATACTGAAACACCGGGCTTAATATTTCTGTCTTGTTAAAGAAAAATGAAATCTTACCCTCGAACTCTACAGCAGTGAGACTCCCCCTCAGACTCTCTCTCACACACCCCCGCCCTCCCCCCAGCGACAGCTGCCAAAAATAACTGTTGATGATGCCTAGGGAGTATCAACTCGCTTTCACCAGCAACTTTTCAAAAGCTCCTCAGCCCTCTAAAGGACGACACAGGCCGTTTTCTCCCGCTACCTGGAAGCACGCATGCCCCCAGACGCTTCTGAGGCGCTGAGGGGGCACGCGCTCCCTCCCGCCCTCCCCGAGAGGCGGGCTCCCCGCCCTCGCCAGCCCAGGCTGACACGGCTGCCCCCTCCTCTGGCCTGCCCTAAGGGTCGCCCCCACTTTAAACCGGTC
>NW_009598943.1:0-18453 GCF_000690535.1 Cariama cristata
CTCGCAGGCCGCCGGCGGGAGGAGGGCCGCCTCCCGGGCGCCTGGGGCACACAACATCTGCCGCCTCCTCACCCGCAGGGCCCACGGCTTTTATGCCAGAGATGCTGGTGTCACCCACAGAAAAAACCTGGGACTCCTCAGAAAGATAATATGTCAGGTAATAGCGATGCTTTCCGGCGGTGGCCGAGCCCCTGCGTGTACTGGCTTTCAGCGGGGGTGTTCGGAGCGGCAGGCCTCAACCCAGGTGTTTGAGAAGTCCCTGGTCACACTAACAAGTTTGGGGAGAAAAATCCTGCCATTTTGCTAAAGAGAGTTAGAAATGGTTACATTTATTTCATGAGGCTCTGACCTAGGGATGTAGAGAGGACTGTGGTGTGAAAAATGCAGAAACACTTCTAAATTTAATAATCCTGTTAGAAATAGCCAATTATGAGATTTTATATCACTTATTTCTTCCCCTAAGATGGCTTAATGTATAATACCAATCTTAAATTCATAGTGCTTTAGGGAGCATCGATGTTAAATTTGAATGGAGTTCTCAGAACAAAATAAGATAATTAGCAGAGGTCTTCAGGTAAACGTGACCCTAATGTGTCAGTGAAATTTATGTTACAGAAAAAATAGGAATTAAACCAATCACAGACTAAAGTGAAATCGATTTTTTTTATCAAAACGATTACTGCTCCCATGTAGTAGTTGATAGAAATACATTGAAAGTGAATTAGTGGAAATGAATTGGCAATTGTGTTATTGGATAAAATAAAAATACATTGCATAAAATATGTGGATAAAAAAATGCATTTATTGGAAGTCAGCTAAAGTGTCTGCTTATGCAGCTAGATCAATGGGCATGCAAAGTTTACTGAAATAAAAATTAGTACATCTGACTTACACAAATACTGGAATCTTTGTTAATGATACAGAGCTCCTGATGTCTCTGATGCATGCAAGAAACTTTATGTGAGCAGTTTACCCCATTAACATTTCAGGCACTTTTTGCAAATAACTGTAAACGCATTTTTCTACCTTTCACACAAAATGCCAACAGCAGAATGGTGTCAGATGTTCAGTAAATTCAATTCCATAGAAAAGAGTTACGTACATATTTACACTCTAGATAGTTTTGTCCTTGATTTTGAAAGTTGCCATTATAGTTGCCAGTTTTAATTTTAATGCAGGCAAGTTAATGACAAAATATTCATTATCCATGCTGTCCATAATAGCTAATAAAAAAATCTTTTAATTTGGTTTTAAAAAAAGACAGAATTTCCCTAAAAAAGGTCTTTTAATTTTATTTTTTTTAAAAAAATTCCTTTATGTATTCAACAGCAAAGATTCAATTAAAGTAAGTTATTATACTGCAGGAGCTAAATAAAATATTTTCCAAAAGCAAGGTTTGCTACTAAAGCCTTCACAGTTACAACCACTGTCTATTTCAGGAAAGTACTAAATTCAAGAATGTTTGGACAACTCATTCTGCATCTCCTATTGCGTATGAAAGAGGAAGAATTTACTTAGACAATTACCAGTGCTGTATTAGCAGGTAATAAATTTACAGTTAAAAGTTACCCTGGCTTACAGTTTTAACACTGTGATTCTGTTTCATACATGTAGCTTTGGTGAAAGAAAGTCTGATCTTACTGGTGCTGTATAACTTCAGCTTTCAGAATACTTTAATAGGAGTGGAAGATTATTACCATTTTATAATTTTGCACTAAAAAGCCAATGAACGGTAGTTCTTTGTGATCTGATAACTAGCAGTGTGCTAAAGAATGTGTCACAAAATTAGCCTATGTAACAAGCTTGGTACCTTGTATATAAATTCTGCATTAAAGAAGTAAATTATTGTTCACATAAAAGTACAGTGTGCAGAGTACTTGCTTTTGTTCATGTATTTTGCAGATCAGTTGTCTGATCTGATGTACTCTCCTGTTCCATGGTCAGCTGCAGAGGCACGGCTTAGGAGGCAGCACAGGGTAGGGTAGAGGACAGGAAGTCCTGCCTACACTGATCCTTGCCCTTGCCCTCGCCCATCTTTCTTGTGAGGGAAGTAGCAGGGACTTGGAGAACTGTGTTGCTGAGTAAGTTATGGTCAGAACAGTTTTGAGACAGTGTCATATGATACATAAAAGACAAATTACTCTGTCAGTGTAAACCACTGAGAGTTAATTAAATTACAGCAGAGATCTAAATCTGCTTAGCTGTGTTTTATTCCTACATTGTCTGAATGCTTTCCAGTACTGGGTTAACCTGTCTTGACATCTTTCAGGTTTATCTTTGGCTCATCCTCTCCCTGAGGGGAAAACTCTGCACACGACAAAGTATTTATTCTTGTATTAGGAGGGGTTTTTTTAAGTATCTGTACATGATGCCACACCTTTATATTATGAAAGGCAACACTGGAAGAGCTTAAAGGGAAGGTTCCAGGATGATCACTAGTTTCTGGAATGTGCTTGCTTTTTAATGGATATCGCTAGAGTAAGAATGTTACTATTAAGTTTGTTATTTAAAAAAAAAAACAAACTACTGAACAACAAAAAACCAAAAAACCCAAAAGAAAACAAAAAAACCCACAACACCAACCCACAAAACAGAGAAGGTTAGCTTTTAAATATTATGTTATACTAACTGTTGTTTATTAGGGTTTATTTTGAGAGCAATTTCAGGTTGTATTGACAAAGTAAAAATAAGATGTTTAGATTTCTGACCTGCCTAAAGAGAAGGCAGGATTTATAAAACTGTATGAAATGACTTGTTGATAGAAAGTAGTTTATAAAGTAGACTAATGATTAGCAATCATTTTCCTCCAGCATTGCACAAGAGCCAAGAATACTTTATCAAAAGCCAAAGTGTTCTAAGTCAGAAAAAATAGAAGATGCTTTATTGTTGGAAAGCCCACTGGTAAGATTACTTTTTACTAGAGCATCGTTGTGCAAAAAACCAAATCATTATGTTTCGGTGAAACATATTTAGAATAGAGTGTTCTTTCCCTGCAAACTATTGTCTTAATGTTTTTATATAGTTAAGTCATTTAAGGTTTGAAATGTGTGCTTACTTATTTTGACAGAACATTTAAAGGTATACTTCTCTGAATTTCTCAATAGGACATTCAAATTCTTTTTTGTGAGCTTTCATGGAAGATTTTAAAAACAGTGCCTTTATGCTTATGCAACTAACTTTAATTCCTTACAACATAAATTCTGTTTAATTTTTTCTTTATTTTTTAATTAGCAAGGGCAATAGGTGGGAGTTTCAGTTTTTACCAGATCTGTTGACAGTAAAAGAAAAAAAAGACAGATAAACCGAAGACTCATTGAAGCTGCCTAACAGCTGTTCAGCTGTTTCTAACTAATAGATTATATAATTTCCCTCCTCCTTGAGTAGTTTTTCTCTCATCCAGTGTCCACAGAGCTTAGGAATATTGGCCCCATCCTTGGGGTGCCTAAAAATTATGCAGCGTGAATACCATTCTTAGCAGTTACTGTTGAGTTACCACTGAATGTCTTATTCTACAATACTTATTATCTCTTCAAGATTGGTATCAGTTAGATCAATAAGCAGTTATACTTCACTTTTGCAAGGCGAGGGATTTTTAAAAGGTGTCTTCTAGAGAAGGCAACTGCCTTGCAAAAAGTGTAACAGATTATTTATGTGATAGTTGGATGACTATTTGGCACAGACATGAGCTTAGACATCCTGATGTGATTAGCAGACAGGTTTCCACTTTTAGTTTTTGAGGAATGTGCATGAACTTTTGTTTTCTTGT
Organism: Cariama cristata; assembly: GCF_000690535.1. Classification (NCBI taxonomy): domain Eukaryota; kingdom Metazoa; phylum Chordata; class Aves; order Cariamiformes; family Cariamidae; genus Cariama; species Cariama cristata. Next base: position 3,767 of record NW_009598943.1, read on the forward strand.
TACTGTGTCAAAATGTTATGTATCCTCCTGGTACAAATTTTTTTCTGATAACCTTTTGTTATGTAGGGGGAAATGCTACCAAGTCCATCAGACTATAAATCTTCCCTGATAGTCTTGACAGTGCAGAACTGGCTTCTACGTCTCTCTGCTGATAGTGGAGAAGTACTGGAAAAAATATACCTTGCTGGTTCCTGTTGCAAATTCAGGTATTAAACATTGACTAGGCTTTATGTCATTAACAATCATTAGTATTACACCGGAGAAAGAGAATCATGTTTATTTGAGTACTATCCTATGTCAGACTTCAGGTCTGTTAGTCTAGCACATTACCTGGAGTACTGTTCCTGCATGCTGTTTTCCATAGAAGAATTTCAGCAGCTTAAGTATTATGGATTCAAACGTGGTATCAAGTTCCACAAATGCTACAAAAACTAGGCCACTATTGGCTTTTCTTTGACAATTTTACAGCCTTTAATTTTGCAATAGCTACATACCAGGAAAGGACCTTTAAAAGCTGTAAAACAAACTTCATAAAATGTAAGAAAAATACATTTAAAGTTCAAGCCATTTTTAACTTGCAAGCATTCTTCTCCATAGGGTAGCCAATATACTCTTTAAAGCAAAGCAGTTACTGCTTCTGCTAAACTGCATCTTTTTTTCAGTTCTCAGAAGAAATTGTTTCCTTTAGGCTGAAGGATAAGAAAGCAGTGCGTTGTGAAGGGAAGGAGAAAAATTAAGATAGTGAATGTTCATACTTTCAGAATTATTCTCTCGATCCTGTATGAAGTAAGCCATTCCTAGTTCGGTGGGTTTTGCGTTAATTGCAAACAGCAAACATCTCAGGCACCTCTCCCGAATCAGATACTGAACAGTTTGCCTGGACACAGGAATCTGCCTAGTTATAGTAGATTGTATTTTGTGTGAAATAATGTATTTATTATTAAATTATTTTTAAATTATTAAGCTAGGCCTTTCTTGTCACAAATAGGTATCTGAGCTGGGATACTCCTCAAGAGGTAATGGTTGTAAAGTCAGCTCAGAATAAGCTCCCTGCAGCAGCACGGCAGGTAAGTTTGTTGAAAAACTCTGTCATTCTTAAATTTTTACAAAACAAAAAATTTACAACGACAGGAATGGAGACATTAAGCTTTGTTATTATGGTGGAAGATGAAGGTGTGCTACCATTAATAAATAGTAGTATAATAACTATATTCAGTATTGTTGTTCCTTCCCAGGCAGGTATCCAACAGTCTGTTTTGTTCTATCTTGCTGTATTCCAAGTTTTGCCTCTTTCATTCGTTGGAATGCTAGAAGTAAACAAAAAGGTAAGTTAATGCCTCTATTAATTGTGATCTGTACTGTAGTTGTATGGGAGGCATTACAGCTTGTAAAAGCATAGTGCCCTGGAACATTAATTAGCAGTAATGTTCTTGTGTCTGATAGGGGCATTGGGGGAAAGATTCTTAATTCGAATGATTAGAATAGAAAATACAAATGCATTCTGCTATTGGGTTACTCTTTGACGTGTAGAAGGAAGTGTAGCCTTTACTTATAGCAATCATAAGAATTAGGGAATCCTAAAGTGTCTGTAGACTTCTTTTCACCTCTTTAAAGAAAGATAGATGTGCCTCTGACCAACTCCTACTGATAGTATATTAAGTCTATATGCAGTTCCAAATGTTTCAGACTTGTACTATCATTGATATTGAATGGCAAAATGTAAATATGTGTCTTGCTTTAGCAGTCAAGAGCAAACAACCTTTCTGAGGTCAGTTTGTGACCTGCAAGGAGCAGTGTATATATTAGGAAACCTCAAGTCAGATGGCAAGTTTACTGCTCTGGTGAAAAAATATGTCTATTTTAAGTCAAGAGAGCTCTGGGCACAACTTATACATGGAACAGTACAAACATGCAAACTCTGTCTTCAAAGCTGTATGAGCTACAGTCTCATTTGGGGTCCAGTGTTATTAGTGAGTTTTATCTGGTGCTGGGTTGGGTTGAGGCTGTAGTTGAGATTGGGCTGGCAGGTGAAGGAGTGGGGTTAAACATTTTTCATTTGGGCCCATGAAAGTTTAGGGGCACTGTGTATTGTTCTGTTCAAAATTAGTATTTAGGACTGGAAAAAAACGTGACCAGTATCAAAGGTATTCTCAATCTGGTTAGGAATGGCATGCCAGATTCCTCATGGTCATAGTAGGTGAAACATCTAAAAGAGTATTTTTTCAGTTGGGCTTGTACTGAGTGCTCATCAGAGTAACTGTTACAGGTGGGAATAACATCAGGGCAGAATCTGGGATTTGAGAATACACCCAGCAGAGGAAGCAACCAGGGAATGCAATGCCACTGATACAGATCAATGGAATGTAACTGTTAGATTAGATTTAGGATTAGGGTTACTGTTCAAGACTGCAGAATGCACCTAATGCATCAGCTTTGATGAGGTGGTACACCACAATACATTCTGAGTTCAGACTAGGTAAGGTCTCAAGGATAAAAAGGAGAGTTTAGGGTTGGAAGACTGCTAGAGCTTGTGTCTGGAGGACATTGGGACCTAAGATGACAAATGTATTGAGAAAGAGCCATAAAACTAAATAAAAGGCAAGGTCTCAGGAGTGAATGTATCTTTTCAGACCAAACTGATCACAATCACAACATCATTGACAGTGTTAAGATTTAGGAGCATTACAGCTTTTGGGTTTCTTTTGACAATTGTTTTTAAGGCTGTCTTAACCGTGTTTTAATTGCTTTTTCATATAGTTATTCAGATTAAAGAAATGAAAGCTCTAGGTTTCCAAGCATCTCTATTTAAAAGAAATAAATTAGGAACTTCACATGTTGTTATTCATTAAATATTAAGAATTAGTTTGTTGGGTTTTTCTCAATGGAGATGTGTTAAGCAGTGGCACAAATGAATACTGATTATTTTTAAAAGGGGTAAGTCAGCTTCTCCTGTATATGTCTAATTTGGATTCAGAGAGGATCCTGTATTCTGTGGCAGCTGGATAATGGAGTTTTAGTACAGCTGTACACAGTCATAGAGCCATGATTAGACTAGTATTTTACCCTGGTGATGAAGAAAGAACAGAAGATCTGAAATCAGTACTTTTAGATTGAGCTGTTAGCTTTTCTAACATTCCTGTGGGATGCTGGGTAATATAATCATTCATGTATGATAATAACTGGGTAACATGATACGAAGATATACTGAGAATCAATTAGAGAATGAATCTGCTTTCAGAATATGACTAATCTAACCTCAGGTGTTACTGCACTGCAAAGTATTATAGACACTCAGCAGAAACAGATAAATTACAGAAAACTTCATGAACTAAAACAGTGATCATAGGGTTTGGTCAGAATAAAAAATTTAAAGCAATTGCAAAAATAAGGACATAATGTCAGTATTTTGCATTTCTTCCCTAATACAATATTTTTCTCTTCCTTTTTTCCCAGGTATTTGGTAGTAGTGTGACAGATGTTGCTGTTTCTAATGGAATCCTCATTGTAATGTATAGCATGGGTCTGGTCAGGCTCTATAACTTTCAGGCCATCTTGGAAAAGGTAATGAAATACAAAATTTTTCATACAGTCCATACTATTTTGGGGCAACAAATCATAAATATTCATGTAATGTCACATAGGTACATGGGGAATGTGTCAAAGGATAGAGTTCTTGCCTAAATCTGTTTACAGTTGGAAGATGCGAATGGGTACACTATCAGAAAATTCTACCCACACCAGTTACAGGTGGCAAAACGTAAGAGATACAGGGTCAGACAGGCCCTTCAGCACATACAGAGAGGAGCTATGTAAATGCTAGACCAGGATATGCTCTTCTTTACACACCTAGTCTGTACTTATAGATGAGCGTTAAGGCTAGAAACTGATGGGCATGGAAGATTGTTTGATCTGAAACAGAACTGCAGTGGGAATTTTGAGTTTATCTTCTTCCAGTGGAAAATCAAATGTTAATTAAAAAATAAGACTTCAAGCAGTATCTAACAACATAAAGAATGTGCAGTAATAGAGCAGTAAAACTAAACAGCAAGTAAATACACATCAATAAAGCTAAATTGTTCTGTGTTATTTTAGTTCATGGAACAGCCATTTCATTTGGGACGTGAATTCAACTGGAATGGTCAAGTGGGAGTTGTAGGAAAGTATCCATTTGGTCTTCCATGTAACATTAAAATAACAGGTATTTATGATCTTTGTATTATCTCGCTGGTGGCTTTTATGGATTAATTGTGATTTATTTCGCACTAAGAAAAAAACATTAAAATTACTGTACTCATTGTGCTGTAGCTAGATTTCTGGGTTTACGTAAAAATGTGCTTTGCTTTAATTACAAGAATTAATTACATAAGACTTGTCTAGAAAACTAGTACAGCAACTGATCTATTTGAAAAAGTTCATAAGGAATGCATGAAGTGGAAACACCTTCTTTGCTTCTGAGACACAACTGCTCTTGGGAAAGAGGAAGGGCTAGGACAGCTGTTAGTAACACCCAGAAACAGTATACAGTATGTAAACAAAAGATGTGAGAATGTTTAATCTAACTTTCAGGGGGAATTCAAGGAGACCAAATACAATTTGTCCCAGTTGCATTTTGATAATTCTAAGTTGTCAGAAATGTGCCGGTTTCAATAAAATTCATTCCTGAGGAGAGAACAAATTATCTATTAAAACAATTCTTATGCCTCAAGTCATTAACTTATGAATGTTCTGCTTTATGTAATGACTTTAATTTCTCTGAAACCAATCAATCATTTCTGTTGGTGTGTTTGAGATTAGAATTTGGTGCCAAGAATCTTAATGCATGACTAAAACCTGAGACTTTCTTTGAACCTTTTTTTTTTTACTTTAAAAACACATTCTCACAAGTTTACACTTGACGCACTTCCAAAAAAAAAAAATAGTAGATTTCACCAATACCAAATAATGCATGCTTTTATTTATTTCATTTTCAATGATTCTGTACTAAATGGTTTTTACAGGTGACTGTCCACATAAAAAACATTTTTGATCTTTATGTTCGCAAACAGTGTCAGATAATAACAGGCAAACCAAACCAGATTTACATAAACCTGAGGAAATACACAAAGATAAAATACAGACTTAGCTAGTGAAGGCTTTCAGTTATAATGCAATGTTTTATTCAAACAAAGTGATAGACTGCTATAATTGATGTCTCAGGTTCTGCAAAGGGAAATATCTGCTCATTTTCCACTGTCTCAGTCTGCAAAACCACAATTTAATGTTAGGGGCCCTGTGGAAAACATGCTGTGGGACCTTTAATAGGAAGCCTATACCAGATTTGTTCTCATGTCTTACAGATCATTGTAGTTTTTAGTTTTGAGATTTAAAACCAATGTACTGGAGAAAATGTTTTTGATCTTGAATCATATTCAAGAATTTGTGGTTAGGAAGTTTTAAGCTCATGACAGACATTTGCCATGACTGCTCTTTGCAGATAGTTGCATTCCTGTGGTTTTTGAGCTGTTTTCTTTTAAGAATGAGATGGCCGACTGAGCGTTCAATGTAATGTAATGCTTCAGTGAGCGAGATTTTAAGTTTCAGAGTTCAAGCTTGTATTTACTATAATTTAACTACATGTGATTTTCCCTCGTAGTCCTAGCCTCCCTACAGAAATTGCCTGAAGGAATGGCAGTTATTTCAGTGCTGGTTTTATGGTGTGTTAGGTACCCAAGAGGAAGTGTATAGAGATCAAAACTTACAAGGTACTATGTACCTACCACGTCATTTCCAGCTGTTGACTGGTAAGGAATTTGATCTTGGTCACAGCAGAAGGAATGGAAAGGTATCTATAAATCTTCATTATATCACTTTCTGAAAGGTCCAGAACTTAAAACTGCAGTTTGATTTATTATTAGAGGATACAGTAATTTCCATTAAAAAAAAAAAAACAGAGAGAAAGAAACTTCGCTGAGAATTTTTTTTTACATTTAGAGCAAATACTTGTTAGTGCTGCCAGGAACAACTTTACAGCTTTATGTTTAGATGAGGCTGGAGAATTTTAAGGAAGCGAACAAAGAAGCTCAAGTGGAGATTGAAAACTGGCAATGCTAGGGAAAGGACTTAAAAACAATGAGAACAGGAGGTTCTCTCTTGAGCAACAAGAGCAAGTGACACATAGCAGGAAAGAGGGAGTTGAGGCAGCAGAGTCATACTATCACAGCGGTTTAGGTGGCTATGATCTTCCAAATCTTTGCCAAATAAACATAAAAAGAAAGGCATATTCTATCAGCAGCCTGGTCTGCATAGGACTGATATATTATTGAAATGCATTTAAATCTACCATTTAGTCCGCCTACCAGAATTTTTGAGGGGCCTTGCTATATATGCTTTATTTAAAAAGTCGATAGGGTAAAATGTTAACAAATTTTCTTAGCTCTTTTTTCAATTTCTGACAAATTTTAATATCAGTAAGTCCTCTGCCTATGCCTCTATCTTCAATATTTTGTACATTTTCAGCAGATGCCTCAGTTTTTATAACCTATACTTTGTTATATCTTGCACAGAATCTCCCATTTCCTATGTGTTAGCCCAAGAGGCAACTAGAAGACAGCCAGTTTCCAGCTTAGGAAAGACTTCATTTCCATGGGCAGTGAACTAATTCCTTTCAATCTAAATGGCTAAGTTGTTGGAAACATGAATGAAGGAAAAAGAGAGAAGCACTGTGTAAACAGAATTTCTGATGTCATGTGACATCTTAGCACCATTAGCTAGGATCCGGATAATTACCTAGACTAAGCAGAACAAGGACAAGTCAAAATTTGGATAAGGCCTTCGGGACACAAAAGTCCAGATAAGAACCTCGTTCCCCTCACAGTAATCCAGCTTTGGGGCAGGGGTGGATATATTCTGCCTGTTTAAATGTCCCTTGTAATTGCAGATTTTCTCCACATTTTGTCAATTTTTTTCCCAGCACTTCTCTGTACTGCTAGAAAGAGATGATCTTCAGTCTGAAATTGATTCAGTTACAGCAGCTGTACAAATTGGTTTTATTCAGCTAGTTGGTAGAAGTTGTAAAGCTCCGTGCAATCCATTTTGTTCAAAGATGCTTCTCTCATTCAGTACACAGAAGACTTGTAAGAATGGCGTATTACATCTGCATAATTTATCCCAACTGAACTGAAGGGAAAACTAGATACCTTTTGCCATTAATTACAAAAAAATCCTAGATTTTTATTTATTTTTATGAACTCAGCTACAGATTATATTCATTGTGGTCCACACTATTTTGTTGCGTTACACAAAAGGAGGAGGAGTATTTGAATTTGGGTGTCTTTCTGGGTTTAATTCTGTTGTTTGAGATTGCTGCTGCTATTTCCAGCTATTTATCAGCATTTTTCCCAAGAGAATAGTGACCCTTTTGATATACTCTGATCTCTTCATGTGTACAACCTCTCTCATTCAGATGAGCTGGATTAATTTTAATTGTTTGCTACATCTTTGCTTATCTAGCTTATTTAGAATGATGTCAGTCAAAGGTATCAGAAGAGCAGTTCAGCGTGAAGATCTGAGAAGGCACTAACCTTCCACAGGGAACTGCAGATGTGTGCCTGGATGCTAGGTGAGGTAGCATAGCTGGTGCTAGAAGAAAGATCACAAGCAATGTATTTCCACCAGTCTTCAAAAGTTCTGAAAAATTAACAGCTTTATTGGAATTTAGAATTGTAAGGATCAATAGAATTATGATTGTTCTGCTACTAATGGTATTAACATTACCAAATATTTGCAGATACCCCACCTTTGCTATTTGAAGCATCTTCTCTGGAGAATGCCTTTCAAATTGGAGGTTACCCTTGGCATTATATCATCACACCTAACAAGAAAAAACATAAAGGAGTCTTCCATATTTGTTCTCTGAAAGACAATGCTTTGGTAATATATTCAGATAGCAGCTTCTCTGAAATTAATGTGTATCACGTTTGTCTTCATCTCTTCTTCTGAGTAGTGCTCGAGGTAACAATACCCTTGTTTTCAAGTGTGGTGCTCTCACAGGGATCACCCCACAGTGTTACATCTGCTATCGAGTGCAGTCGTGTAAAATGTTTTTTTCTGAATTAGTACTGCTTCTGATATTTCCTTCATTCCAGTATAATCATAGCATTGTCAGTGCTACACAGCACTGTGTTCTTGGCTTAAGAGTTAAGGCTTAAGCAGAATCTCATTACCTCATTCCTTGCATGGTAACATCTTAATGTACTTCCGACTAGTCAGCCTACCAAATGGCATGACTAAAGAAACATTTTACGTTTTAAGAAATTGCAGAATAAGTTTCCTTAATGTTTGTAGTTTATCCCTGATTTTTACCTTCTTTTTCCATCCCTAGAAATATTTTATTATTCAATTTAATCCAGCATTCCTGATTATTTTTATTTATATACTATTCATCATATATCCTTTTGCGTAGGCTGTCCATCTCAGCTTTATTTTGGATCTGGATTTGACCTGAAGATCATTCAGTAATATAAGCAGCTTCTAGGCCTGTTAGTTCAGGGTTCTTCACTAAAAAACTTCTCATCTCTTTTACTGGCCTGATCAAATCGATGATCCCCCTCTTATCTCTTATTTTCAAAACAGATCTTTTACAACCATAGCTGAAGATCAATTTTGATTCAAAGGGACTTCTACAATCTTTTCTCACTTAGTTTTTTCTATGTGGGTTCATACATTTGGAAATTTGAATGATCAGGATCAGCTAAATTTAACAACAAAAAGCCACTGCCAAAATCCCAAGATTTTGACCAGCTCGCAGCTGAAATCACAAGCTATCCTAGGCTTACACATTCCACAAATATTTGCACAAAAGAGGCTGAGCCTGAGGTTTGAAGCTCAAGTCAAACTTTCTGCTAGTGCTTTTCTCATGTCTTGACACATCCCATGTCTTTGACATTCAAATTGCTGGAATTGTTGAAGTGTTTGCAGAGTGTAGGCTAAATCTTCCTTTTGCTTAGTTTCAGGAGAGGCAGGAGCATGTATAGCTGTGGTACAAGGTCATTGTGTATTGCATATTAAAAAAGTTGAAACTGTTCTGTGGAATATCTTGAGAATTGGAACCGAGTCTTTTTTATTATTATTATTATTGTTCCACTGCCATCCTTTCTGGTCATGATTATGAGCAATACTTAAAAACCTTCAGAGGTATGTGGAGAGGGGCTCGGTATTTTCTATTTAATTAGATCTGTGAAACTTTCAAAATAGTAATATTCTAAGCTTTCCCTTTCTTCTTCAGGCAAAAAATGGCATACAGGATATGAAATGCTGTTCACTGGAACCTGACTGGATATATTTCCATCCAGATATGTCAGGTAGAATAATCCACGTGGGACCAAATTTGATAAAGTACGAGCCTTTTTTTCTCAAATCTTATTTTCATTAGAGGAAAAGTTGCATAACTGCATAAATTCAGTAGTTTGACAATTTGCCAGCCAAAACACTCATCAAGCTCTAGAAACTTTAAAATTTATTATTTTGTCAGAATCAGAAGTTCTGGTAGAAATATTTGCAGATTTCTAAATGATGAATGTGGGCAGGCAACACTAGATTTTGAAATGAAAAATGTTCAAGGACTGCTGTGTTAAAATTTCACTGATAAACATAAATTACAAAAATAATTTATTTCAAGTTCAGTTATTTCTGATGTTTTAATATATCTGATTTTTTAAAATTATAAATATAGAAGTGTTGTAGTAGGTGGATTAGAATACATGACTTATTTTGTAATTTCTGTTTCTTTTGTAGAGTCTTGAAGCTTAAGGAAGTTAAAAATAATACAGATCAAATGGAGATTGCCGAAGATTTTACTATTGTGGCCAGCAGAGAAAACTGTGTGAGTTTAGTGTCTGAGATCACAATGTATGATTTTGAGCAATACACAGGGGTTTTGCCTATGTGAGTAATCACTGTGTTCTATGGGCTTAATTCAAAGTTTATTGAAAGACATTCCATGTCTTCATTGGACTTTAAGCTGTATGAAAAGAAAACAGTAACACTTTCAGGATAGCTTTCTAAAACCTCCAGTCTTTTCTTTAGTTTTCAGCATTCTTTGTGCAGTATAACCATGTATCACTGATATAAAACATACTTAAAAGATGATGACAGATTTCCTTCAAAAGAAGGTGTCACCAAGTGATAATTGTGTGCATCTCTGGTGCTCAGGTTAGTTGATCATACAAATGCTAGAAATGTTTCAAGTCTCTTGTAACTTAGGGGTAAGTCTTCAAAAGACAACAAAGACAATACATTGCTTCCAAAAGTCTGTTTCTTTTCCTGGCCATGCATACCTGTCCCTCCCTTATGACCGGTTTGGCATTCATCTAACCCCTGGTGAGCCAAATCAGTGCACTAAAATAAAACAAAAGCAGAAAAGGTGAGTACTTTTCTGCTTGTTTGGTGACTGAACTCAAGCTGGAACAGAACAGAACTGAATCATCAGTGGGTCAGAAGAGCACAGAGAGGTAGAACCAAGTGCTGAGGGGGTGATTCAAAGCTCCTGGTAGAAATGAGCTCTTAAATCACCTTGGTTGTTTCATGAAGTCTTTTGTGATAGAAAATCACAAAGACAATCTAAATGTCAAAAAAGTTAAAGAGCACACTCATGAAGTAAGTTTTTTGGCAGTGCATGGAACTGTCATTTTGCCTCAGTATATGAAGTTATGTCTGACATAAAAGCAAGTTTTTACAGTTTATTAGTACTGTAAAGTCCCTGGAAATCAGTGATACTAATTTTGAAGCTTCTGCAGAAGAAAAGTTTGTGTATTAAAAATCTACACTAACTCAGGAATAAAACTTCCATTCAATTCAGAAAGGATAAGCTTTGTCATCTAAAGACTTGCCATACTTTTTTCTTTTTTTTTTAGGGTTTGTTTAGAGTTCTAATCCTGTCTGTGCTGTGCCTTTTCCTTTTGACTTCCATTGATACCCCAGTTTTGAATGTTTCTGGTCTTATTGAAGCCCAGTGGGAGCAGCTGTGGTGGTTTAAGATGCTACTTTCCCCATCTTCTGGAAGAAAGAGTTTAAGAAACAAATTGGTGATGACTTAGCTGTCTTAATTCTCATTCCAGCATCTTGGCTCCAGTCACTTCTATTCCAAAAATTATGGTAACTGAAAACCTTTGCCACCTCTACAGGACTGAGAGCCTCTGAATATGAGTAAACATCAGTAATATCTCAACTAAAGCCACTGAGTTCATGAACCCTCATAAAGAAGAGGTAGCAGCACTAGGGCCATGCATAGCTAATGAGCAAAACAATCTGAGAGATTAAAACAAGGTCAGAAAACAAAAGACATGAAAGGGCTACGTTGTCAAATAGATAGGAAGAAACTAAAATGATTCCAAGTCTGGAGCCACTTTTTTCTTTTTCTTCAAAGGTGAGCAATGCTGTTACTGTAACAGCTTCTGGTCGAGTGGTGAAAAAGCGTTTTAACTTGCTGGATGATGACCCAGAACAAGAGGTAACTGACGTAGTGACTAAGAGCAGTTCATGGATTATTTAAGATGTTTAGCTAGCCAGAAGTCATTCTTGTTTCAGGTGCAGTGGCTGTAACCATCAGCTGTGTTAATCTTTTAGTTCTTTATTCTGCTTCTGTGGCTGTCTTTTTCTTCTTAACTCCTAATCATTTCCCCTCTCTGTCTGTCATCTTTTCTCCTTGGTTGACATTTGTGCTTTGGATAGTCTCTCTCTTTTAAGAACTGATCTTATGCCCCATGGTACTGTCTTAAGTCCATGTGACTTCAGTGGCACCAAAATTTAGTTGTTAATGTTATGAACCATTACTCTTCTCTCCATTCAAACAACTCCTTTAAACATATCTTGTAAAGCATTTTATGAAATGAAAGAAACATACTTCTTTTTTCTCTGCTTTAGGTTCCTCTAGTCTTTGATATAGTATCTCTCAACTATATTTTTCTCTCCCAATTGCTTTGATTAGATTGCAAGATAAAGTATTTAAGACTTTTCCTTTAAGTAACTGCTTCTTGAGAGTGAAAACACCACATGCCTTGGTGTTGAGTCTTCAAGACACTATGAAGAATATTTTTTAGCTCTCTATCTAGAGCTGGAGCTGTAATTTACATAAGCACAACAGTTAAAATTCATCAGTTTCTGGCAGTTGTTTCTGTTCTGTTTTCTGAGGAAATAGATTTTACTAAGGTAAAAATACAAGACAGTCCAATATAACCCTTAAGGTCTGCAGTTCATTTCTATCCACTTTTTTTTTTTTTAACATAGTGAAAATTAGAGTCTGCACATTGGTTTTTTTCCTGCTGTTATACTTTATTTGTGATTCCAGATATTTTTCCATTGTGGAAGAAAAAGACTAGCTTGAATTTTAACGAGTATGTTACCAAGTTCATAACAGTGAGATAGAAGCAATTAAGGCAGTTGTCCCAGTCCGGTTTTGAACTCAGGGTAGGTTTGTAGTGATCCCAGGAGTGAGATTAAGACACAAACAAGGTCAGATGCTGCTAATTTGGTTGCTTTATTGAATACACAACAGAGACTGGACCGATAGGAAAGGTAGGAGTTATTAATAGGGAAAACTTAGCAAGTATTCAGGAAAGCATGCAAGAGTCATCACCATGGATCCAGTGGCGTCCCGTAGGTCCGTAGTCCTCGGTTTCTTCGGTGGAGGGTGCACACCATGACTTGTTTCTGTGATCTTTTATGAGGAGTCTCAGGCGGGGTGGGGTGGGGTGGGTCGTTGCTGACTCCGCTTGCTGTAACACATCCCACGCCTCAGGTCTCGCCTTTCACGCGCCCCTTGCATGTTTACTTAGTATGTGTCCTTGGAATTTCAGCAAATAATCTAGTTTCTAACAGATATATGGCTTATACTTAATTTCTTTCAAGGATTTTTGCCTTGTAATTGCTGCAGCTGAAGTTACTCGGCCTGGATGTCTCCAGAGTTGTCAGCCTGATAGGCAGGGGAGTTTCCTGCTATCGCAGCAAGACGGGCAGAGGAATGTCCTGCTATTGGCAAGATAAGCAGCCTTCCTGGGTTGTTATTTTTGCAAGGCCAGCGAGCGGTCCTGAGCAAGCTTTGAGGCAAATGTCTGTTCAGTCAGTCTCTCACAGCAGTTCACAATCTTCACCTTTTGGTCTCAGTTCATCACCGTCACAAACTCTGTGGAGCGAGGGAGAGATCTGAACAGAACATTGAGGTGTTCATGTGAATGGAATTACCCTAATTTACCCATCCCCTCAAAACCAGTAATGTTTTTAAGCTATACTGTCCCAACATGTCTGCTTCAAGAGAGGGCATGGAGTTTAAATATGTCTCTTCTGCCACTTTCAAAGTACTTTTTTCTATTTCCTGTATGATATATGTAAAATACATGTACGTAAGGATTGTTCAGAACATCACTTTCTTCTCTCCTCTCTTAAGAAATTTTGCTGAAATACTTTGGACAACTTGTGTTGGGAAGGGTGCCTGTTGGGTATCAGGCTGGCAAAGTTTTCTTTATCAGACCAGAAGACTTAAGAACTACACTTTTTCCAATTCCACTTTCAACTGAAAGAAAAAGAGCTATGCAATTTAGGTAGAGGGGAATGTGAATTTATGTTTGATTTGTAAACTTGAGGTTTTGTTTTTCTTAAGACATTCAAAATTGTGGACTATGAAGATGAATTGGATTTGTTATCCGCTGTGGCCGTTACTGAAATAGGAGCTGATGGAAGAGCTCATCTTGACTTTCATTGTAATGAACATGGGATGCTACTTAAGAGTATTCCATTACTGGAGTCCTGGGATGTGGTGAGGAGAATTCCTGTCTCTCGTTTATGCTAACACTTCCCCATACCCATTTACCTACCATTTTTGTTCAGATTTGAAGCAAATATATAAATAGTGTTGCCAAATGCTATGGATGAGATTTCTACAAAATAATAATCATAATTCAAAAAATTTAAGTATTCCATCAGACAATAGTTCATTTATCTGAAAACCTCCATGATTTGAAGTTAAGAAATTTTTTTTGTTGGTTGATTTGTTTCTTTTTTTTTGGCTGGGGAAGGGGTCGTCCTGAGGTATTTCTGAAGTATTTATCAACTTGAATACTCACCCTCTCGCAAGTTACATCAGCTTAACTTTACAACTTGTAAATAGTCTCACTAGCTTAACTTGAACTACTCATGCATAGAATTAAGCATGGACTTCACTGTGTGTATATTTGGAGACATGGAATGGGCTGTTCCTACAGTCCAAGTTTAGGTGGACATCCAACTTAGATGATCTGAAATATTCAGCACCTTTGGCACCTCTTTCATCATTGACTGCATGGGCAACTTAGGATGTTAAATCAGATGCTCTTAATTGCACTTAGATTCCTAAAATAGGCATGTGGGAAACCTCTCAAAGTTTTAAAATTCTGTCCTTTTTCTGGAAAAGCAGTCTGTGTGTACCTGCACAAAATTCCTGTCTGATCATGGAGGTCACCAATGTTAAATATTTTTTTTAGCAAGTTGTGGAAATGGAGACTGCAATCAGAATCTTTTTTTTTTTCATTTCAGACTTACAGTCATGAAGTTTACTTTGACAAAGACCTTGTATTACATATAGAACAGAAGCCTAACAGGAGGTTCAGTTGTTACGTTTACCAAATGGTCTGTGATACTGCAAAAGATGATGAATGTTCAAGCCATGAAAAAGCAGAAAG
>NW_009598943.1:18484-27822 GCF_000690535.1 Cariama cristata
TGCAAAAAAGGAGGTAGAATTTTTGAATATATGTAAGACGTAAAGAACAACTACAGAGACTTCAATGTGGATGTTATTTAAGGACTTCATACATATGAATTAGTCAACTACTGTTTTTCAGGCAGGATTTAATCTTAACATTTTGTACTACTACATGAGGTTTTATTTCTTTTTTCTCTGTAACGTTGTACATTTGTCTATAGTCCATAATGGTTTTTCATCTATTCACCAGTTCATCATTAATGCTAGATGCAGCATTTATTGCTTCTCTTCAGCAATTGGATTGAAATACTGGACATCAAGGAGAAAGATGAGGACTTGCTGATCATCTACCATCTGCTGCAATCTGTCTTATGTAGTTTTACCTATGCAACTTCAGTACAGACTGTTAACTAAACAAAGTATGTAAAACTGTATAGGATAAATTTTATATGTGGTATGAAAATGGCAGAGTTACCATTAAACTACTTAGACAAAATTATTCTGTTGGTTTTGTGTTGAGAAATAAAATCAAGTTTTCTGGTTGTATCTGTTTTTGTTTAAAGAGAAGTATTAATGAATTATGTATTTTTACTGCCTTTTTTAATACTTTTTTTTAAAATATGTATATATAAAACCAAGCAATTCTCTGGTTCTCTCTGTGTCAAGGGTCAGGAGTTGTTCATTCTGAGCCAAAGCTACCAGATGCTCTGCCGGATCACTGTGTGCAGCCTGTCTGGTGCATGGGAATTCCATGTGGTATATTTAGATTCTGCAGAATGTCAGCTTTCATTTTAAATTAAAAAACACCCACAACAACAAAACACAGGCTGTAGGCTTCGTGGTGATAAAGAGTGTTTCCAAATGCAAGCCAAAGATGGGCTTAAGAGAGTAGCTCTTGGAGGGTTGACCAACATCTGATTTCTCACTACCACCACCATTATCATGAGCACGGTAATTCTAAACCCAAATATTTCTTTTCACTGGAAGCTTTACTAATGAAGCGTGGATCATTCTAGCTGATGCAACAGTGAAGAGTTCTAGAATTATAAAAATTATCTATTGTGAGTTTTTATAAAAGTGTAATGCAAAAGAAAAACAGAAATACAATTGTGGAAAGAAAAAACAACACAAAAATGAGATCTAAGAAGGTAATGAAACAACAGTAGAAATAAAGAGCTGCAGCAACACTCCCACCTTAGCTTCCAGAATTTTTCACTTAGTATCTGGGAAAGAGCACCTGTCCATTATCTGCTACTCTATAAATAACTATATAAGTCAGATATGAGGGTAAAAACTAATATGAATCTATACTCTTAAGTAGAAGACCCAACTCTTAAGCAGATACTGATATTTTATGTTCATTTCTGTTTCGATTATTAAAGCAGTTCCTCCCAGAGCAAGATCTTTAAACTTCATTGTTTATTAAATAGTGCAAGTATTGCCCATGAAGATCAGCTGTAGCTTTCAAGAGTTTGCTATACTTCCCTGTGACTTATTTTTAAGTTATTGCAGACTTTTGCAGTGATATTCTGCTAAATAAACAATTGTACATCAGTATCCATCTTTCAAGAAATGCAGCAATTTGTAATGACCAAAAGGCAGCCCAGACTGATGAAGAAGATTGTGGGCTTTGTGTAAGAAATTCTATCACTCTGAATAAACAGTGTGTTGCTGCACTACAGGTAATGGCAGATGTTCCATCCTGGAAGGTCACAGGTAGACATTTTCATTCAGAAGGAGGAGAGACATTTCTGTTTACTTTAAAAACACCTCGAAAACTACTTAAGAATAGAGAATCCAGAATGACTAGCCCAGAACACTTCTGTGAGTATATTCACAGCCCTACTTGCAAACAGGCTGGGACACTCCAGAGAAGCAGAATCGCTAAATGCTTACAGGTTGTGCTTTTCAAGCTTTGAACAGCAGTGTTGCCTTCTGTACCTATGCAGAGGCCAAGAAAATTCTAAAAATAAACTTCTGTTTAAACGGGAGGAAAATCCTGACCACAAACTAGCAGTTTTTTACATTGTTAAAAATAACCCTGTATCTGAACCAAACACAAATACCCATCATGCCTGGTGGCAGCCCACCTGAATCAACACCTTTTATTTCGAGTTAAATTTTTAAACAGAACCCATTCACCAGAAAAAAGGTAGTACTTTACTTTGCCAGGAGATTTTATATGTAAGCATTTTTTGGTCACTGTTGCTGGCAGGGCTGTACTATTGTGCAGTATCAAATTGATAGGAAATTTGAACAAATGCATTAGATCTGACCTGTGGACCTACAGTTTGATGTCCATTTATGATGATTCTAGAGCACTTATCTTTCTCTTTTTCATAACGTAAATTAGGCACTTGGAAATCTCTTACACAATCTGAATAATTCAGTATGCTAAAGAATAACAGTATTTCTAAAGTGGAAAAATTCTGAGGATACTCATGTGGTTTCCATTACAGAGGAAAAAATATTCTTGTGCACATGCCCAGCATGATTATCTCTGGAAGCACCAAAGTGTGACGTGTACAAGAAAAGAGAATCAAAATTGCTTTGACAAAGTAACTTACTTCTTCAAATGCAGTTTATTTCCCATTTATAAATTCAGAAATTAAGATGAATAACATACAGAAGACAAAAATATTCTTCACTTTTCATAGGCAGTAGCTAACTGCTTTATGATCAGGAAACCCATTTGCCGATAGTTTTCTGTTTTACAAAAATTGGACTAAGGTGTGAAATTCTGAGTTCCCTTACCTCCTGTGTATTTCAAGGGGTGCTTACCACTCAGCCATGGCTTCCAGACTCTGCAGATAAAGCCTCAAGTAATTATATCAAATGCAGTCTCAATTAACTTGACCAAGTGTATACTTTAAAAGATTGAATATAAAAAGCTCATGCTTCCATTATTTTCACTAGCACTAGATGCCCAAGGAAAAAAGAATGTATGTATATAAATATATATATAAAAATGTAAATATACATATGAACTGTTAACATGAGTAAAGATTTTCAAATGTGTATTTCAAACACAGAACTGAAGGTATCTATCTTAGCCACTTTTGCCAGCATTCCCAATTAGGTAACTTCACCCAAACTTCCTGCATTTTCAGTGTGGAAAAATGTTTCTTTATTCCCTTTTTCTGGATATGTCTGGTTACTTTTAATGGCACAGTTTCTTGCTCATTTTATTCTCATTTTGTCTTTTATTTTCCTCTTGTTATTGAGAAAAATACCATTTATATTACTTAACAGTAACTGAATACTGCCAAAAACGAACCAGCAAGAAACCTTTTTTCCTTGTGGAACTGTGACCGCTATCCCACACAACGGAACAGCTAATAAACAAATTAATTTGCTTCCCAATTATGATAAAGATTGCCATTGGGAATATCTGCTAGAAAGGACACCCATATAGGGTGGCACATAGACTGGGTGTTTTCTTAAAGATCAGTTGTGAGGAACTGCTGTTAGCTGCTTAAAGCAAAGTCTCTGGGCACTCTGCCTGGAAAAGGGAAAATGATTGTCTAGTAAGTAAAAAGGGCATGGACTAGTGAATTCGTGTTGGGTTTCACCTAAGGTTGTTTGATAGAAGCTACCTGCTGTTGCCAGAATGTACAAAACCTAAATGATACGAGCAAAAAAGGGGAAGAAGTAGTCAAAATGTGGTTTTCTAAGGCTGAACCACAAAAGAATTTATATAACAGCAACTGAGTTCTTTCATAACTGCCAAGTATTGCTACAGTCATCAGTACAAAACCTTTAAAGAGCTTTTTTTCTGGAAGGTGTATGAATTGATCTGCTATGTTATGTAGCAATGCCTCACTAATAATAATTGCATGGTATATCTGAACCTTTTCTGAACCTTCTATTTATCTCCATGAACTGGAGAAATTTAATTAGTCCCTGCTAAAACAAAGAATTCAGACACTTCCTGCAAAAATATTACTTTGAAGAATGGATGAATAGTATAGTAATTGTCAACTAGCCCTATTCATACTTGAAGAAAGTTTCTGTGTATCAACATGAATTCCATGTGTCTCTCCTGATATGCAGACTGAATAGGTTATGAGTACTAAAAGAAGGAAACAAGTATTCCAGTATTTAAACCAATGTTCGACATATTTGTTTTGCAGCTATTTCACAATCTTAGCTTTTCAGAGAGGACCTCTTGAAGCTTTCTGGTTGCTAGACTTGGCATTTATGCAACAGTAGTATTTATTTCTGCTTTACTGAAGTTACAAAATGATGACCAAAATAACCTTCAGGAGCTCCAAAAGAATTTTCTGTCAACGCATTGTAATGTTTATAGATTACATAAATTTAAAGTAGTCAAACTGCTTGTTTTGGATAATAAGAGATTAAAATTAACTGCAAAAACAGGGGGTGTTGAAAAATAAAAGTCACTGGGTATCCTGGCAGAATGAAGAGTTACAATGATACAATTGTTAAGGACTGCTTTGGTTGGTGTAGCTTAACAACACATTTAGTAAACTGGCAGTACAAATGCCTTATTCCTGCCTGAGTGGGCAAGGAGTATTTTGTTCTTAGGAATATTATATTTTTAGGGAAGAGTAAGTGCACATTATTCTCAGGAAGAGATAAAGGAAACATGGAAGGGGAAGCTAAAGTTCACAGGAATTACTTTGCAGAGTGGCTCAAGAGCTGGCTTGAGATGCTGCAAGGGAGGCAATGCACTCTACATGATCCATAGGACTGCAGGCTCACCAGCCAGTCCCCAGTAACAGGTGCTTGCCAGAAGCCAGATGGGAAAATTATTCTGTTAACATGTTTACTTGGACGCTCCACATTCAGGCTCACACATTGGCAGTTTTCCTGATTGCCTTCTGCGTCTGCAGCTAGTCTCAACTTTGGGTACCTGCGTGTATTGCCTGCCTCTAACACGCAACTTGCAGCATGGTTGCGGCACATTTCCACGCTCTGGGGCAGAGCTCTAGGAAACTCCCGACTGTTGGCACCACGCTACCCTTTATAATGCCACTGCCCCTTCTTCCTACTGCATGGAAGCTGGCTTGATTTTATAACTATCTTTAAAACATTCGTTTTGTGGACCAAAGCAGCATTCTTTCAGCATTTCTACTTCAACAAAATCCGTTTTTATTTTCTGCTTCACCATGGCATCTCAGCTATCTGGATAGATAAGTAAAAATAGGATTCCAGAAGTGCTGCCCCCATCTTTATTTGTATTCGATAAATGTAGGAGGAATTTCCCAGTCAGTGCTTAGGGACTGAAAAGATGGGAAGGACTGGCTTCTCTTGATAAGATTTGCTTTGAGCATAAAAAGAGTGCATGTCCTGTCTTTCTCTTGTCATTGAGTACATGAGCATTGGGGAAGAAAACGAGAAAGCACAAGCCAAATAAAAAGTGTAAGCCATAAAATTCTATAATCTTCCTTTGGCAGTTCCAACTACTGCCCCATGGTTCCATAATTTTCAAAATTTTTTACAAAAGACTTTAAACGATTAGAAAAAATATTTTACAACTCACAGAAGCAAAATGTTTATGGATTGAAGCTCAATAAAGAGTTTCATTGCACAAGTAATAATGGCTGGCCTATAACCAGTATAGAATTTTGGACAAAAGCTGCACTATGTGCCTTATTCTATCTCAGTGAAAGCTCTTTCCAGGGTGGAGAGTAAGTAAAGACTATTTCTAGGAAGGGTCCTCCCATTCAATAGTCACCATTTTTGCAAAGATAAATTAGTGATACTCTCAATAGCAAAGGTGAAATGGTTCTGCTGCTTAGGCATGGAACTCAGTGTCAAAAAGAGCAAAAGGATCACTCTGGTTTGTTTGTGCTATTCAAATGCTAATTACTTAAACTCATTTGTCAGAATTACTCCTGGTAAGATAACTTTTGAGGGGATATTTCTAAAGCTTCCACAAGAGTCAGTTAAATTAGCTGCCAGAACAAACCTGCCTGGACTATCTCAGCAGCTTTGTTTATAAGATGAACAGCCATCAGCCTTCTGAAAAACTCATCCAAATGCTTTGAGGGACACTGTAACTCGTCTGGAATGTCCTGTTCTAAGGCTTGGATCTCCAATGACTTGTCCAGCATGGAAAAACAGAGATAAAGTTGTAGCTGGCAAAAGAGACTACCTTCATTCTAACTACAGCCCTGACAAGTCAGTTATTGGTCGCTGGAAACTAGAAACACTTCCTGTATTAAAAGAATTACACCAAAAGCACAAAACAATGATCTATGGTGACATGGTGTGTTGCTTAGATAAACACACATGCACATTTACGTCTAGGCTGCTGCTCTCAAAATATATGAATGGTATAGCAACAATGACAGAAGTTGCCAAGTAGCCATGTACTGCAGGCCCAATACAGGCAGGAGTCCACTGCTGCCCCTTCAAATTAGTCTGTGATTCTTTGTCTGTTTTGTAGGTCTTATTTTGTCTATTTACTTTGTACATTCTTACAGGTCTGACGTCACAGTCATCCTACTCCTACCTCTGACAATGCAGGAACCCAAAGAAAGAAGTGCGTATTAGGTGATGTCCCGACAGAACTGCTACGTGGGAGCACCACACTGACAGAGTTGGTGCTGTACTGGAAAAACATCCACGTGCTCTAGGAGACGGAGAAAGAATAGAGATTATGAACTGCTGTGGCGCCTATCCCCAGTAATGCTTAACAAAAGCGGGTGTTCATTGAGCCAAGAGACCTGAAAGCCCCGTACAGGGTAGTTTCATTTTTATGCCAGTGGGGGTTCACCTTCCAAACAATCAAAAGCACCATTCAGCCCTCAGCAGCCAGCTGTACGATGTCGAGTGCCCATCCCCATGTAAACATGCAATCCCCTCGGACATCATAGGTGTGCTAAAGATTGCTTCTGATTCTATACCAATCCAACATTCGCATCAAGTGGGCAAGAAGAGGTGGAAGAACAGGAAACAAGGAGAAATACAGTTACTAATTGTGCTGCCTGAAATCTGTCCTGCATTACAGATGTTCTGTATAGTACACTTCACTTTTTGTCTACAATTTATTTTGCACTTTGTTCAGGTTTGGTTTATTTCACATTGCATAAGCTTTCATGTTTCTTCAATTCGATTTCAAAACCAATTTGTCCACAGTTAGCTGGCTTCATTTTTCAGTTTGATAAAATGATGTGTTTGCTGTTGTTATTGGCTGCTTTAATGGGGTACACCAGTTTGAGCTATAGGAATTCATGAAGGTTCTTCTGAGAGAGACAGTTTTAGGCATAAGTAAAATCCACTTGGGTAGAAGGTTCTATATGGGACGGTCGCGGTGACTGGATGTAATCAAAGCTCATTGAAATCAGTGTGAACTGGAAGCATGTTGCAATTTGGAGATTTAGCTTCATAGAAGGTAGATTAAAATAAATATTTAAGTTAGTTTGTAGGCTTTACAGAGACAAAAGACATTTTGTTAGACAACCTCACATAACTGGAAAGAATGGACACATTTTGCGGCCTATGAATCCTTTTTTTGGAATTACATGTAATAATTTTGTGATTCTCTGTATGGAACTGACAAGTACTATGAAACTGATGCTTTGCGATCTGTAACATTCTAACATAAATCTGAGGGGTTTACGATACCCTTTAACTAAACACTAATTCTTTTAAAATATAACAAAGATTATTTGATTGCTTAAAAGACAATGAGTAAAGGATTCCAGAGAAGTAGAGAAAAAGATATATTTAACAGGTTAAAATACCCCAAAATTGATAATGTATAAATACAATGTTGTTTAAGCCACATGACATATTTGTGCATAAGGAGGCAGATTTACTGTTTTGTTATGTGCTGGATTGCAAGTAAAGAACAGAAAGCTTCACTTCATTTAAGCAATCCACAGAAAACTTAGTAAAATTTTTATGAACATAATATTGAGATGACCTGCTATTATGAACATAATATTGAGATGAGCTAATGGCAGCCTGGCATCCTTGGAAGTTCATGCATGAGTACATTCATCAGAAGATTCAGGGCCTAGATCTTTACTTCTCGTAGATGCTGTGACTTGCGAAGAACAATATCGATGTTCTAGTTACCACTGTGACTAGATGAGCAACCACTTAAGTCCTGAGAGCAGGTCACACTAAATCCATGCAAATTAAAGCTAAACATCATTATACAAGTGATGTTCAAGTCAAGTTTTTATTTAAAATGTCAAAGCCCAACAACTATTTTTAGGAGATTAGGGAGAATAATGTAGAAATATATTTGCAACCCACTCCAATCTGGCTTGGTCTTCATGTCTCTATGTAGATGTTTCCAACACTTTGGTAAGTACTGGGTTTGAATTGGCAGATACTCTACTGAAACTATTTGAAGTTCCATAAAACTGTTTCCTTTCATTTTTTAAGCCTTAATTTGAGCATGAGATATCAGACAGCTCAAAGACTAGCCAGAGTGAATAGCAATTTTTATTCTGAATCAATTAATTTCTAATTTGTATGTATGTTGACACTATATATATTTCAAAAGTAAGCTAACCAAATACCAGAAAAGTAGCCTTGGATATATGTTTGGGCATATCCCCTCCTACTACATTTGACAGGCTTTAGAGCCAGCTGAATGTTCTACAGAGGAAAAAGGGACTGAATACATGATTTGACAAAACTGGTCTAATCTATCAACTTATATTTTTGGCTAGTGCTGCCTGTTGTCTCTTTTGCAATTCTCTTTTGTTTTCTTCTGTCTTCCTCTCTAACTTCCCCACAATGGCCTTTCCATACCTGGCAGAATTGTCTTAAGGTTTGTGTGCTCCCTTTCTTAGCAAGTGGACATTTGATGTATTTGATGCCATTCAACAGAACAATGCCCAAATAATCCTGCATACTTAGGCCAGAGTCCATATATGAAACTGGTTAGTATCTAGTTTACATTTACAGCACTCAATGAATCCAATGGGAAGGGGATGATCACGATGGAAAGTGTGCTCCAAGTACAGTCCATCAGTGTCTTTCAGCGTGCTCCTACACTGCATTTTCTGTATGCTCTGTCTGCCTCTTCATCACAGTTGTGTTCCTGCTTCATTAGTGCTTATGGCTGTTGCTGACTTATCTTTATGGCAGGTCTGTAAATTCCTGTCGTCCCTCGGTGCCCTCACTCACCACACCCACCAACCTCCACTACAACCGTGTGCACAAAACCCGCAAACAATCACGGCCTTGCTTCAATGCCGGGGGGAGCGGACAGAGCTGTGGGGCCGGCGCCCTGACAGGGAACAGCCTGACACAGAAACGTCTTAGAGTCTAAGGCGGAGTTCTGAATGCGAGGGAAAGAAACTCTCGGCAAGCTTGTAAAAACTGCTTAAACAAAACAAAACCAAACAAAAACAAACACAAAAAAA
>NW_009598944.1:0-313 GCF_000690535.1 Cariama cristata
TGGCATCCAGCCAGGCTCAACCCACCACAACCTGCTTCGATTGCAGTATATTATTTTATATTCTTGAGTAGTCTTGGAAAACTCCTGGTACAGATATCACAGAATCGGTTTGGTTGGAAGAGACCTCTGGGATCATCAAGTCCAACCTTTGCCCTACCGCCACCATGTCAACTAGACCATGGCACCAAGTGCCACGTCCAGGCTTTTCTTAAACCCCTCCAGGGATGGGGACTCAACCACCTCTCTGGGCAGCCTGTTCTAATGCTTGACAACCCTTTCAGTGAAGAAATTCTTCCTAATATCCAGTCTAAAC